>NC_068981.1:103577948-103578799 GCF_001194135.2 Octopus bimaculoides
CACATATATATATATATATATATATATATATATATATAAAATATTTCTCCAGCCTTACCATTGCTCTCTTTATCTTTTTATTTTTATATTTACATATATATATATATACATATACATAAATATTCATGCAAATATATTGTATTATATTACATTATATTATATTACGTATTATATATATACCATATAGAAGTAAAAGCCACGTGATTGTCGTTCGCTCACAATTGTTGAACAGAAGCGGATTTCAGAAAATTAGAAAGTATCTATACAATTTTTATAATTGAAAATATTGTTAACCTAACGAGAGAAATTAAACTTGCAGTGTGTTGCAATTATTAAGACTCAAGTTAGTTAGTGCACAGGATGCCATTTAAATACTTATAACGTCTTCATTAATTTCTCGGTTCATTTACACAGTTAATCTATATTATAATGGAGAAAGCTGCTTATTAATTAGGTATGTAATTAATAACAGTTACTTAAAGAAAGCTATTATTAAAGGCTTGTCCGTCTGGAAAGTTTATTGTAAATTCATGTTCCAAGAAATTTCCTATAATTTCAATTTCTGAATTTTATTGAATTTTTTAACTCCAATTTTTCACAAATTTAAATATTCGATGCATTCACTGCGGAGTATTCCGTTTTAATTTTAATTTTATGTAATGTAAAAATATTATTTGTTCAATGAAAATTTTTTATATACCGGTATAATTTTTGTAAAAAGAATTAAGAAGTGATTTTTTTTTGTTATGGCTCTTTTCTATGGCCTTACAATAATAACTATCCGAACCGATTTTGGCTATTTTTTTTTTTTACTTAAAAACCATGGAAGAAGCCTTTTCGGTATAAAAAAG
>NC_068981.1:103579917-103582315 GCF_001194135.2 Octopus bimaculoides
TATATATATATATATATATATATATATATTCAAAACTGAGAGTGTGTGTCTGTCTGTCTGTGTGAATCCCTAAAACTGTAGAAGTACCCAACCGATTTCATTCAAATTTTACACATGCATTACTTAGGATGCATGGAGTGCCACGGGCCAAAATCAACTTCTTGCCTAATGCAGGCCCGGAGCAATCTTTTAGATTGTTTCGGTGTTACGTGTCGGAAGATAATATTGTTTCAGTTTTATTCTTTCACTTTTAATTCTAATGTGATAAAACTATAATACCGTTTCACTTTCATTCTTTCACTTTTAACTCTAATGTGAGAACACTAAGACCATCTTATTTCTATTATATTTGAAATAAGCGAATAATTTATATTCTAATGTGAACAGCATTATGCATCGGCAACTTTCCGTCTTTACGGCCACGACAGCAGAATGGTATGACAAAAAAACAATGAGGTGGCAGGACCGAGGTATTGAAAATTACACATTCACCGTTCAATTACCAGTTAATAATTATCGCAGCAGTTGCAAGGTTGCAAGATATTTAGTTATATATTAACTCTTAAATTAACATTTAATACGTGCTTAAATATATGCAAAAATAAAGATACACAACTGCTTACAACAATAGAGATGAATGTATCATTTTTTTCTATGTTCATAATCTTTTATTTACAATATTGAAAAAAATATGCCATCAAAGAAAAGAATGTAATCTCTCCAGAAACAAGTATAAAGCAAGGAGGACTGTAGAAAAACGAAGTTGAGAATCTCAGCAGAGAAGGGAGATGAGACTTTCCCAAGATCAGCAAAGCATACTGCAGCACGTCAGATGGAGTCTCCAGACAGAAGCGAGATGAGACTTTCTCAAGATCAGCAAAGGTATGCTGCAGCACTTAATGCTGAATCATTAAAACAAAGTTTTAATGATTAGACAGAGGTCCAATAGAATAGCTCTCAGAAACAGAATACGTACAAACTCCTGAACTGCTTTCAGATATGAACCATCCCATACTTATAAAAATGATAATTCTGTCCCAAATCGGTGTGCTAAACTCAAATTGTCGTTTCTGCAGAGCTTTAAAATTTCCAAATGAAACTAATGGTATGTGCTGCTCAGGCGGTAAGGTAAGATTGTGATCACTACCAGCTCCTCAAACTCTTATGAATCTTCTGGAAGGCACTTCGATCCAGTCAAATGGATTTTCTGGATAATATCAGACATTTTGACACAGATGCGGTTTTGATGGTGGACTATTTAACATGGCCAGATTTCAATCACATCAGTTTATCCAAATGCAATGCATTTCAGAGCTACAAAACGCAGGTGACAGTGCTGTTTTGTATCACACACATCAGCAACTCCAGCAATCAGTCAACAACATCACATATGCATATGATTATCTCGATCTCGGAGAATATGAAGATGAATATAGACTTCATCCAATCTGCTCTGAAGAACAAACCCCACTGACTTCAGCATCACAGGCTGGGTGGGAATCGGTATGTCAAAGAATAGACCCAACGTCTTCTCTGCGTGTCGTAAATGGCGACTAAAACAGATACGTTTGCACATCGACCTTATAAAACCCTTAACAGTATCGACTGCCTAAATAGTCTCATGGGCTGGAGTGTTGTCACCTGAGTAGTGCACTACAATAGAAAGTGTGTCTTCTTCACAAAGCTAGAATCCTAGAGCATGTGTTGAATAAGTGAAGACAGTTAGCGGCTTCATGTTCAGTAGACGAAACCGGTGGGCTCAATAACTCCATTGTAGTGTCACTTATGATTATAGAAGAAAATTTGGTGATATTTTCAAACACTGTACCTGGAGATACAATTAACCTTACTTCTCTACAGTTCCAGAGCCTTCTTAACTCTTTCTTTATCTCTTTGTGTCTATATCTTTCCTTTTCCCTCACCTTGATGCCAAAAGGGCTGGTTACATCTATACCCATATAAGTTCTATTACCTCTCTGTAGCATAGCCACATCCAGTTCTTTGTTTGTCCTGATTTTTATGTCTCGACATGCAAGAAAATTGTTTGCTTTATCGAAAACAACTTTCATTGGTCTACGTTTATATCACTTTTCTTGCTGTTGTAGATTGTACGTATTACATAGTCGTCAATGCATAACTGATGCTTATTTTGCCATATTTTTCGAGTCTCTATATTGTATCCGCACCAGGTTCTTACACTCTGATACCAGTAGGTCACAGTCTCCTATCTCACTACGTAACCGATGTAGTGGTGATGTGTATCCTCTTTAAGTATGTGTTTTCTGATTGTTCGTGTCGAACCGCTAAGTTACGGGAACGTAAACACACCAACACCGGTTGTCAAGCGATGGTGAGGGGACAAACACAAACACACAAACATATATATATATATATATAT
>NC_068981.1:103582643-103583684 GCF_001194135.2 Octopus bimaculoides
TATATATATATATATATATATATATATATATTTATATATGTATGTATGTATGTATGTATGTATATATATATAAATATATATATATATTCTTTTGGCATTTAATGTTACTTCTAATGTCAGTACCCTCAACATTTTTTCTTTACTCTCTGACACGCACTTGTTTGTACACACAGCGTTCCTTCTTCCATTACAAAACAATCTTCTACGCTTATCACGCCTCTTCCACTACCATTGCGTGTGTTCTATACAATCTATGAATGCCACCTTTTTTCTTATGGAACATATTAGATATCGTCAACAGCTTTTCAATTTTTCTATCAATATTCTGTAGTTTCTGGGTGTTCCAGCCACTGATGCTTGCACTGTATCCGATGATTGGGACAGTACGTGAGTAGATAGTCGTGATAACATTTTTAGTGTTCAGCTGGGAGTTATATATCTTCTTGGGCTTACTTATGCATTCCTTTTACAATTTGTTTGGTTTTCTTTTTCTACATTATCAGTTTTCCACAATTTGTAATTACTTATACTCGGTTTCCTTGTCAATTTACTTTATATCCTCACCTGCCGGGAGCTCAGTTTCTCATATCTCACAAAATTTGCTTCTCTTCATGAAAAGGGTACAACACTCAATAACACAGAATACAGTTCTCATAGCTTCACCGAATGTACGTATGCTGTTCATCATCATCATAAACATTATTATTATTATTATTATTATCATTATTATTATTATTATTATTATTATTATTATCATTATTGTTGTTGTTGTTGTTGTTGTTGTTGTTGTTGTTTTGTAGTTGTTGTTATTACTGGTGTTGTTGTTCTTGATGATGGTGTTATATAAAGGAATTTACATACACGCACGCAGATACAGAGACATACAACACTTCCTATATATATACATACATATATGTATGTATATATATATGTATGTATATATGTATGTATATTTATGTATGTATGTATATATGTATGTATATACGTATGTATATATGTATGTATATATGTATGTATGTATATATGTATGTATGTATATAT
>NC_068981.1:103585441-103593632 GCF_001194135.2 Octopus bimaculoides
TATATATATATATATATATATATATATGTATATACATACATATGTATATACATACATACGTATATATATGTAAATACACTCACAAGCACACACACACACACATACACACACACACATCTAAAATTATTTCTATACGTCTATGTATTCATATGCAACTTATAGCTACATATATATGTGTGTATGTGTGTCTGTGTGTCTGTCTGTGTATACATAGAGAGAGGGGGAGAGAGAGAGAGATAATATATGTTATATATATAACTTTATATGTATGTATGTGTGTATGTATGTATGCATGTATGTATGTATGTAGAGATAGCTGATAATGACGCCAAATGATGCGTTCATAGAAGCCATGAATAAAAATGGTTGCTGGTGATGAAACGAAAGATAAATTGCTTAGTTCGGCCAACATGTTAAATATTAAAGTTGAAACACAAGTGTAATGTACTTTTATTAATTCGATATTAATGAAGAACTAACTGCTACTGATGTGGGTGATCAACGTTTTGTTTGTTTCTTGACATTTTGCTGTTGTGTATTAGATATTGTTACTACGACGTTTGTTGATATTGTTCGTATTGTTGTCGATGATGGTATTGTCGATGGTTTTCTGCAATGGTGGTTGGTGAAATATTAGTTTATTATTGATTACAAGCACAGAAACAGTGTTGATTTTTTGTTTGTTTGTTTGCTTTTGAATTTTGAAAAACCAAGCCCATTGATAGAGCGTTCGACTGCATATCGAGAAATCCTTGGTTCAATTGCGAGTGTTCTCTATGTTTTAGCTTTTAAAGGCGGTACTCCAGATTGACCAAACCTCTGACTGAAAATAACAAAAGTGAAAGTTATATGTACAGTATTTTTGTCAACACAGCGATGTAAACGAAGTGTTATTACTAAAGAAACGAAACCGAGTTGAATACACTTTCGAAGCTTTTAACTATATCTAAGGCAGTGAGCTTGCGGAATTGTTAGCCCAGCGGGCGAAATATTTAGTGGCATTTTGTCCGTCTTTACCTTCTGAGTTCAAATGCCGTCAAGGCCGACTTGCCTTTCATCCTTTCAGGGTCGATAAAATAAGAACCAGTTGAATATCAGACTCGATGTAATCGATTTAGCCACTTTCCCGAAATTGCTGGCCTTGCGCCAAAGTTTGAAACCAGCGTTTACTTATCTCACGGACGCTTGCGAGAGGTAAATGTAATATTCTCTTTCTTCTTGGTTTGTTATGGTCTCATTGGCAGCTAAATAACTTTACAGAGTACTCAAAAAACGAAAAAAATTAAACATTGAATATTGAATTATCTGTTATATTCGTTGCTTTCTCTGCTAAAAGTCTTTAGAGAAAAAATATTTTCCTTGCATTTCTGAATTATTGTTCCTAAGACCATTACTAACATTTTCATTTCTGCAAGTTGATTTTTGATTTTAAAAAATCTTCAACGGAATTTTGTTTTTCAACCACTCTGTAAATTTTTTAAATGCTTAAGAGACTATGAAAATTTTCGCATTTTCTGATTCTTCTATAATTCCTTAATACTATTTCGGTAAGTTGCGTATAAGCAGTTGCTTTCATAAGAAAGCATTTAGTGGCCATTGATAACAGGATCAGTACCAGTCATCTTCCTGCTAAATTGTAATAAGAAACACACGTTTGTCTGCTGAAATATTAATATATGTATATGTCAATAGATAGATAGATAGATAGATAGATAGATAGATAGATAGATGACGTTGCCTATTATCATCTGTCCATTCGCTTTGGTACTTCATAGAATAAACTATATTTCATATAGTCCTGTCTTACAATTTTCTAGCACTGTCCCCGTGTAAGTAATCAATAATTTTTCTACTTCCACATTGATGCAAGTTTAGCAATGGAAGAATGCAAGTATATCAAATATTCCAACAATAGTAGAATGGTTGGAACCAGTTAAAGACTAAATTATTTTTTTGTTCTGTATTAACTGTTTAATGTTTTCGCAGGAACTTCGATGTTCTGTTTAGCAGTAGTTTGAGTTTAGAACATTCCCAGAATGCTGATTCCGCTGATATTATGATGCTGTTAATAATATTTTTATTTTTTTAATAACATTAGTGATGGTTGGAATTTATGACTGTCAGAAACAATCAGCTTACAGAATTGCAGTAGCAATCACTTACGACTGTTTATATCCTGAATCCAGAGGGGTGAATGGCAAAATCCAATTCCGATAAATTTAGCTTTGTCTTTGAACTGCATAGAAATGACAAAAATAAATTCTGATACTTAAGATGGAGTCGATTTAGTCAACACTACACACACTTTTATAAATAAAGCCGCAGGCGTAGCTGTGGGGTAAAAAGCTTGCTTCCCAACCACTTGGTTCAGGTTTCACCCACTGCGTGGCACCTTGGGCAAGTGTCTTCTAATATAGCCTCTAGCCGACCAAAGCCTTGTGAGTGGATTTGGTAGACGGAAACTGGAAGAAGCCCGTCGTATATGTGTGTGTTTGAACCCCAACACTGTTTGACAACCGGTGTTGTTTTCATTAATTCACCGTAAATTAGCAGTTCGGTAAAAAGTGGACGATAGAATAAGTACCGGACTTTTAAAAAAAGCAAGTCCTGGAGTCGAATTATGCGACTAAATGTTCTTCAAGACGGTGCATCAGCTAGACCACAGTCTAATTACAAACATAAAAGATAGAAGATACAGTTTTGTGCGACTCGTTCATCATAACATTACAACGTCTGACCCACTGATGCCTTGTCTCTTTTCTCTGATTATTATATCGATTGCTTATCGTGTCCCCTCTTGCTCGCTTAACACCACACTCGCCTCCACTTCTCACATCAGCCTTTCCACCCAATACAACACTAACTACTAGCTTTCTTTCCTAAAATGTCATTCCTTCGTGATTAAACCATTATATCAATAATGGCGACGTTCGGAACATCTGTAGAAAACCAAACTGGATAATTTAATGTATAACGTTTGATAGAGCAGTAGATTAGCAGAATCGACAGAGCGTCGCACAAATACTTTGCAAAAGTTGTTTCGTTTCTATGCCTTCTGAGTTCAAATACCGTCAATGACAAATTTGTCTTTTATTCTTCTAGGAGTCGACAAATATAAAATATCAGCCAAATACTGGGATTAACTCTCTCTCTCTCTCTCTCTGAATTGCTACGCTGCGTGTGGCTATAGGGTCGTGAGAAGCCCAGTCAAACATACTTTCCCTCCGAAATGGAAAGGAATTGAGTTAGAGCCTTGCAGCCTCTTCTTTTCTCGCATGCAACAAAAATGTACAGTGAAATTGACGGACGTAAACATACGGACGAAACGATTAACACGATCAAAAGCATACTTCTGCTTTAAGATATAGTGCACTCATGCACACATTATCCAGTACGTCCTTTGCTGAGACGGTAGAGGACAATTTAAGAAAGATTTAGACACAATTTCTAGCAAGTTGTACGACCATACTGTTGGATCAAAATTTGTTTGGCTTTGGGAATTTCGAGTTGCATTCTGTATTTTGTGCTGTATCTAATTAATTTAATAACGTCTTGCTTGATATTTTTTTAGTGGCTTTGTCTAAACATTTCTCAGGAATCAGTAGCGGAAATACGTGAGAATATTATTCTGATACAATTTGGATCAACTTATTATTATCGAACTAAGAAAGAAGCTAGAGACAACAATGTTTGTTTATCTAATGTTGCAGTTGAATTTAATCTTAATATCAACTGCGATGTTAGAACTACTGTCGATGAGGGTGAAGATAACAATGACGATAATGATGACGGAGGCGTCAACGATGATTTCCATCATCATCATCGTCATCGTCGCCATCAAAATATTGATAGTAATGAAATTATCTTATCAAAATAAAATTATCAAAGTATTCAGCTTCAGCAACGTCATTTCACTGTTGTATTTAATCAATTTCAAATGTGCAAAATTAGCGGAACACATCAATGTATCACTGGAATTTATGAATTGTCACTAGACAATACATAAAGCGTTGTATCGCACACACGTGTGTTACAAAGCTTTAGACGTGAGAAGAAATTATAAGAATGCAAAGACATTCCTTCTGTGCTTTCGATGTACAGTAAAAGGAGATTGAGAGATACTTGATGGACCTTTTTTCAGTTAGTTGACCGCTCTTCAAATAAGAGATACCCAGTTTTCTTTACGTTGGTACCATACAAATATTCAGCTGCTATAAAAAGCAATCACGAACTACTATTACCATGCTTTTGATGACTTGTAATCAACACAGCATAAATCAGAAAAAATGTAATAAATTTAAGTATTTGAAAGCCTTAAAGGAGACACACTCAATTTTGTTCCCCAGACGTTAGCATAGAATATTTACTTGACATATAAAGCAGTCACAAATTAAGCTATTATGTTGTGCATAAAATATATTCTGATCAATTATTGACGAGCTGTCAAAAGCAAAACTGCGCAATTTAAGTTATTCACTACTCTTCTAGTGATGACTGTCACGTCTTTTTATCACAAATATTGTATCTAGGACGGTGTCATCTAATGTTTGCTTCCTTCCGTTTTTAAGACAATGAGGTGTCATTTGAAAATTTGGATGTTATTTCTAACAGATCAGATGACCACATAGCGGCTCCCTTACTGAATAGAGCAAAACGTTAGATACGTTTATTTGACGTGTGGAAATGAAACATCTAATGTTTCGGCTCCCTGTTTCTGAGAATATTATACGATGTTCTACTAAAGTGATTGCTGTAATAATCTGTAAACTAAAAATAACCCCAAGTCTTGTTTACAAACAGAAGTCGACAGTCTTTTATCGAAGCTAAGGATACTCGCTTGACAATTTCCGTGGGACTCTTTTGGTATCAAAAACCTGCTAGGTGTGATACCCGAGAAACAAAATTTGTAGTATGAGATTAGGTTAGGGATTGTTCTTTCCTTTTTTCTTATAGTCTTCTCCTGAACATACTAGATGTTGTGTTTATAATATTATTCGTGTTGTAGTAGTTGTTACTGTTGTTGTTGTTTGGGCCTTGGTCGGCCGTGATTTAGTAAACCTAGAAACTAAGACGTTTCAACAGTGAAACCAATTCTTATCTATCATTTATCGTCGACAGCAGGTCCGAGTTAACGAAACCGTGGTCTAAGATAGTACCTGTTTATATCACACACATGCATAAACATATATGGGTCCAGACCAGATGCTACCAAAACAGGATTTATTCAGTACATTCATCTCTTTTTTATGAAAAGGTAAACAGAGCACACACACACACACACATATACATATGTATGTATGTGTGTATGTATGTCATTATTTAGTTTATTTCAAGATTTCTTGCCAATAGAGAAAGAACCGGTTTCTAAAATAGATCCAACAGGGTATTTTTGTATGTATGTATGTATGTGTGTATGTATGTATGTATGTATGTATGTATGTAAGTATGTATGTGCAGATTTGTATATTTTATGTATGTATTCTCATGCATATAGTTGCATATCTAGACATGTGCATATGTACTTAAATGATAAACTTCTGGAAAGTTTTACAGATCTTTACAGTTCCCGTGATGAATTGGATTTGTAGTCTTCGAATTAGCTTTCTTCCTTCTGGTTTTGAGAAGCCTAATTTCTCAAGACTGGTATTTAGGCAGCATGTGTAAAATTTTAATGAAATCGGTTGAGTAGTTCTCGAGTTTTAGTGATGCACACATACATACATACAAACAGACACACATTCTCAGTATATCTATACAGTATATGTTGTACGGTTACATTAAAAAAAAGAAAGAATACAATACATTGTAGAGTAGCAACTCCTGTTATTGAAAAAGACCATTGCCTCCCAATGGCTAATAGTTTCCTTCCAGTCGAGGATCGTGTGTGTGTGGGTGTGCGAGCGCGTGCAATGTTGTTTAAGTAGATATTTACACTGAACACTGTAAAGTAATGAACCGCAATAACATGAATTATTCCAATGACAAGAAATAGGCTTCAGGGAATTTATGCGAGAGATTTAGGGCTAGTATCATTCAACTTTGTTTATATATTCCTTTTTTTTTTCTTTTCCCACTATAGAATAGATTATCTCTGTTAATCAGCTAACAATAGTCTTATTAATCCGTTAGCTACGCATATTTGACTCATAAGATGCCGCATCACAATGTTTGTAGTTCACCTAGCAATCTAAGTTTTTTAACTCATACTACCTCTCTGTATCTAACACACACACACACACACACACACACACACACATACACACACAAACACATACACACACAAACACATACAAAACACCATGTTTTATTATAATTGCTTAGAGAAAAATTAGACTCACACAAATGGATACACAAGCATTAGACGAGTATGTGTGTGTGTACATGTGATATAGTTAAATCACGGTATGTCTAATAGCCGAAAGGTTTATTTTAGTACCTAAATGTGAGAATATTAAGTTTTTGGTGTATTAACAGCTTTTCGGTTCGTTGCTATTATGCTTTATAGAACAGGGGTCCCCAACCACAGAATCGTACCGGGCTGCAGAGAAAAAATAATTAAATTTCACTTCTATTTCATTAACTATAGCAGTCTTCAAGGTGTTTTATATTATATATATATAGATATATTTGTAGGATTCATTTAAATCAAGGTATTTTAATAATGACACTAAGTCACAGACGAGTTTAACATTTCCGTGCAAATAGCGTATAGACATTCACGCATATATCATTGTATATACATCTCCTAATACTTACATATAGATACACATAACGAAATTAATATACACATTCATATAAACATACATGCATATGAAATTATACATTTGCATGCCGGCGTGTAGTTTAACGATCAGCTGTGAATTCCAGATCCAAGGAAAGTTCCAGGTGTAATATTTACATAAATAAAGAACATAAATGCGTTAAGTTTACTACAGCTGTTACAGACGTGTTTTTATGGATGAATACATTGGTTACAACCTGAAAAATAAACGTTTTCTTCAGGTGAATTAAAGTTTAAAACTTAAGACTCATTCTCTCACTTGTTGCCAAAATGAGAGAGTCATCACAGATCCCATGTATTGATATTTTCTCTAAACCAAACTTTTAAGTTTTAAATTTTTCATTCACCTGAAGACGGGTTTTTTTTTCATGATGTAATCGGTGCATTCAACAACAAAAGCACGCCTGAAACAGCTGTAGTGAACTACAACCAATTTTTGTTCTCTGTGTGTGTGTATGAGTTTGTGTGTGTGTGTGTGTGTGTGTGTGTGTGTGTGTGTGTGTGTGTGTGTGTGTGTGTGTGTGTGTGTGTGTGTGTGTGTGTGTGTGTGCGTGTGTGTGCCTATGTATATATGTAAAGATGTAATAATTAAATTCCATATGTCATTTATTGGGTTTTTTAATATGCATGATCCTACGGTTCGTACAAAAACTGTCTTGCGTGAAACCGGTCTGTTGAAAAAACGGTTTGGGATCGCTGCTTTAAACAACTCTATTGATTTTTAGTCAACACTGTATGTTACAACGAATACAAACATTACGCCTGCATACATAATATGTACACACATATATGTATAGGCGATATGTATACACAGTCTGTACACACAGTATGCATAGGAAAGGAAAAGAAAGAACGGCTATTTATGCTGCATATTACAACTCTGTTTGACGTCTCGTCATCGGTTGCGTACCGTTCTTAACTATCCACAAACAGACAGCTTGTAAACACGCTGATATTAGTGGCAAAAGAAATACTGGATAGAATAATTTGCATATTTGTCACTTCCTTGGCAGCTGCTGACGAGACTCCAAGCAGAGTTGAAATGTACGGCTTATACAGCTGCTATTTATTTTCAGTGTGAAATCATATTGTATGTATATAGACATAATGTTTCATCTGCTGTAAGACAGAGTGTTGGTTAAAAATGTACGTTTACGTTTTATAGTAAATCGTAGCAATGAGGGGAAATACGGTTAACACGTTAGCAATTTAATATTCAAACCAGCTACCAAAAAAGTGTTAAATATGCAAATTGCTCTATCCATTCTAGTTTAGACACTAGTGTCAGGTTTATAAGCGTACTCATTATTAGACAACGAAGGTGCACAGCTCCTGTGCGGCATTCTTTTTATAAACTTCTTGAAACAGAAGATTACAAAAAGAAGTATAAAAAAACAATGAAATCTCTTA
>NC_068981.1:103594330-103594874 GCF_001194135.2 Octopus bimaculoides
TATATATATACATGTATGTATGTATGTATGTATAGCTAATAGTTAGTCAATGCTATTAAAAAGAAGACGTGTAAATATATATCTTATGATAACATACCGAGTGGCCTATTCTCTTAAACGGTGTCTATATCTAATCTTCTACATCAACAAAAAGTCTCCAGCAGAGAAAAAAAAATCAAACTTTACTGATTCAGTATATGTTAATATATTGCCTATATTCTATAGAACATAATACCTGCTTCAGTGAATGAAACCAAGTGTGTACATCGTGAATTCCCCCATTACAAAATATTTATGAAAGAAAAAAAAAGTTATTACAAAATATGTCAGTTCATCTTAATCGTAATAAATATTCAACCATATACAAATTGTGTAGGAAATAACTATTTTAATCTATAAGTAAATAAAACTAACTGGTTATTTCCTACAGAAATTGTATATGGTTGAATATATATAAATATAAATACATACATATATACACACACACACACACACACACACACACACACACACACACACACACACATATATATATTATATATAT
>NC_068981.1:103595150-103599694 GCF_001194135.2 Octopus bimaculoides
ATATATATATATATATATATATATACATTTATATATATATATATATTTATGTATATATGTATTTATGTATGTATATATGACGAAAGCGTTCGACTGATTTCTGTTTGTAATAAGTTTTATTCTTTTGTAAATAAATGTTTTGAAAAGGGGGAATTCAAAATATACATTTAGACTTTTATTTAAACACATACTATTTTCTTTAGTCATTATAGAATCTTAGTTAAATAACTAACTAGGGATACTACTATTAAATAAAATTGCTAGCAGATATCATAGAGAAGTGTTAATTATTATTATCATCAACTGGTACTCCGTCGGTTACGACGACGAGGGTTCCAGTTGATTCGAACAACAGAACAGCCTGCTCGTGAAATTAACGTGCATGTGGCTGAGCACTCCACAGACACGTGTACCCTTAATGTAGTTCTCAAGGAGGTTCAGCGTAAGACAGAATGTGACAAGGCTGGCCCTTGAAATACAAATGCTACTCGTTTTTGCCAATTGAGTGGACCACAACATGAAATAAAGTATCTTGTTCAGGACACAACGCATCATCGGGAATCGAACTCATGACCTGAAGATCGTAAGGCGAATACTCTAGCTACTAGGCCACGCAAGTTTGCCATTATTATTATTATTATTATCATCATCATCATCATTATTATTATTATTATTATTATTATTATTATTATTATTATTATTATTATTATTATTATTATTAGTTTTGATTTGACTCCGGTTCAATCCTATACCTGGTAGAATTTATGTGGGTAGCAGTTAGTACCTGTAACCTTAGGTATCCAGAAGCTTTCAATAGACTTCTTGTACTTAAGACCTTCCTGATAATCTTTCCTGTCTCAAAGAACTCTACAAGACATTCTATTCCAGTTTCCTTCAACTATTTGTCTATATCTTTACTTACGGGTCCCAATGCCCCAATTATTACAGGCACAACCCTTACGGTTTTCATACTCCAAGTTCTTGCAATTTCAAATTTTAAGGGATTATATCTTTTTGCTTTTCGTCGTCTTTACAATCCTGGAATCAAACGGGCTTGATGGATTAATTAGTAAGTAGCTTATCTTCACCTTGGCTGTTGTTGTTGTTGTTGATGATGACGATGATGATGATGATGATGATGATGATGATGATATTGTTGTCATCATCATCATCACCATCATCATCATCATCATCATCATTATTATTATTATTATTATGGCCGCCATACTGTAAAGTCACGGAAATTTGGAGCTCCGTAATTTGAGAAAAATGTTCGTAATCTTTTCGGCCTTCTAATGCCCCATGTCTTCATTTTTATTGTTACCATTACAATTCTGAGATTGTTTGGACTGCGCGGATAGTATTTTTATGTAGAAACACCCTGCTTTGCAAGGGGTGCGCATCAGTAACTTTTAATTTTAACTACTTTCGGCAAAAGCAAATATTTTGCAATTTTCTTTAATTATCCGATAGCATGACTGTGCTGAGAATGGGGTGTGTGAATGTGCGTGGCCTGGAATCAACTTGGAAGCAAGGTCACTTGCTCAATGATATTAGGTCGCTTGATTTGGATGTGGCTGCCATTAGTGAAACAAGGATCACTTTAGTACTAGTGAAGAACGGAAATATTAATCTGGACGCATGGAAGGACTGTGGATTTGGTACATAGCAAAAGTGGGTGTAAAAGCCTCGAAAACCTGCTCAGGACTTTCCATCTCGCTGCCAGGTACCGACTGGATTTCCCTGATGTACCAGTGTGGACATGGAGCAACCACAGCGGGTCATCCAGATCGCATTTAGAGTATTTATTAGATCAGAGGATAGGGATAACATAAGTTGTCCACAATTCAAATTGGTCGGCTACACAGATCACAAATTTGTGATATGCTCAGTCGATTTAGATAGGACCCGTAGACAGGAACCCGGTTACTGGAAGTTGGAGGCATCCTTACTGGATCGCAAAGACTACATGGACCGGATTAGCGAACTAGTTCAGCGGCAGTTGAAAACGGCTATCAACAACCGATGGTGGATCGCTCTGAAGAGAGCGATTAGAGTAGAATCGATAGCGTTTAGCAAAGATTTAGTAGTAGAAAAAGAAATAGATGAGAGGGAGAACTAGTTAACAAACTAGAAGAGGCTATTAGTAAAGGCATCGCGACCGACGTGTTTGCAGCGAGAATGGCCCTTAACTATTTCTTTGAAGCGAAACACGAAGGATGCGTTGTCAGAGCTGAGGTCCGTGCGCTAAAACACGAAGGAACTAAAGCTGTCTGATGGGCCCGAACGGTAGAGATGCGACGTGGAAACAAAACCACGATCAAGTCTTTGACAGATCAGGGCGGACCCGTGCTATTCGGTTCTGAGCAGATTATGCGGCTTTCCAGCAGCACTCTGCGTGGCTGTTTGGGGAGGGTGAGGAATCGACGACGGTAGTAAATTTTACTTCGTACCCCATCTTCCATAAATATAGAGTCTTTAATCATTTCACCATTGGAGAAAATTGGAAGGAGTCCTTTCTACAATATGGACACATATTTATCTGAGTTTATGTTTCCATCACATTCTATCAGTTCTGGTTGACCATTGCTCCAAATTCTTCCCCAGACCATCACAGAATAGCTGCCTTGTTTCCTTGTTTGCAGCAATATTTTCATGTCAAATTCTTGGTCACAGTCTCCAGACCCACACTCGACAACTGTCAGAAAATACAGCAAATCTGGGCTTATCAGAGAATATGATAGTGTCTCAAAATGCTAGCGACCACTCCATCATCTCACTCGTCCAATCTTTTCTCCACTTGATATTGGCTGGTTGACAAAGTGGCTTCCTTTTTGCTGCTCTGCCATAGTAACCAAGTTTCTGGAAATACTTGACAGCTGTTCTGGGACTGATATCAACTTGTTATGCTATGTCAGAGGCCTTGCAATGGCGATTATCCTCCACACTTCACTTAACAAAGCAAATGGCCCTGGTAGAGGGACCTGGTCAACTTAGAAAAGGTGATGTGGACTACTTCCCCTATCTGATGAATTGGACAATCACCCTATCAACTGTAGAAAGCGGGATCTCAAGGTTTTCTGCGATTTTACGCTCAGTCCACCTTGACCCACAATATGGCCTCTTTGAAATTTGAACAGTTCCAAGGCTTCTTTTGTACGTGGCATGATTTAACAGTCACATAAAGAATTTGAAGCATAAAAATGTCCATTAATAAAAAAATATAAACCCTTTCAAGTTAAAATAAACACAAACCAATGTTTTATGATGTGTCTATTTACTTCTGTCACGTTTATATAGATATATATAATCTGTGAAGGTGCGTGGCCTAGTGGTTGAGCTGTTGCATTCACGATCGCTAGATCGAGAATTCGATTCTCGGACTTCTCTTCCGAGACCAGTGTTGTTGGGCGTTGCTTCAGTCCCACTTTCGATTGGAGGACGGGGTGGAATGTTAGTCTGCCTAGTCAGCGGAGTGGCATCGTCGAAGACTAAAACGATGTAAAGCGCATTGTCACTAGCGATGTATAACAACATCTGATAATCTGTTAGGTGGTCACGTGATATATAATCTATCTTTCATTTCCTTTAATGATCACATCCTTTATTTGAGAGGTGGGAAATAGAATATATAAAGTTGATCGAACCATAATAATCTTGTAAATGGAATGTCACCAAAATCTACATGGTGTTGAATGTAGGAAGTTTATGAATAGTTGGGTGTAATATGTTAACAATTTATGTCTAAAATATATTGTATCGATTTGGGTGTTAAGATTAATGCGGTTAACTTATTTTCCAAGCTTTTAAATGGGTAAGGTCTATTCTATAGCCATTATAGTTGAATGATTCGTGCAGTGCTATTAAAAATGTGATGGCGGTACGGCTAAATAATTATTATAGGAGCTACATTTAAGCGTTATTGTATTTGATCCTGTTGTCAGCCGGCTATATTAGGAGTTATGTGAGTAGACATGCTGGTTACTACTGCTTAGTTCTCATTCGTATTGTCCTATTCTAATTGAATGGAATTGGGTTATATTAAGGAAAGATAGTAGCTTTAGCATAAACTTTTAATTTAAATTACATCGAGCTAGGAAGGTCTGCATATACTAACATACGGATATGCACACATATAAATATACATAACGATAAGTGCTCCACAAATACGTTACTACGATGTAATACTTCAATCGGGCGGGCAGCACATCAACAACTACGGACATTGCGTAGGCCTCTGAGCGCGTATCGCAAAGCTTTTGGCAAAAATTGATGCAGATTCTCTGCTCAACTTTCTCTGTCATGGTCAAAGCGACGATCATACGCTAGATACCATCACTCCAAGCACTGCTGTAAACAGCGGATGTGAGCCAGAACGTTAAAATTTAGTGCGCATGCACATCAGAGTTCAAGGTCAATCCGCGTCAAGCAGCTTTATTCTGGGTTTTTAGCTTCGTTACTATGGCAACAGTCCGGATACTTATTATTCAGAACACACAAACACATACATACATACATACATACATATATATATATATATATAT
>NC_068981.1:103600004-103601783 GCF_001194135.2 Octopus bimaculoides
ATATATATGAATGCATGTATGAATGTATGTAAGTATGTATGTATGTATGAGCAGATTTGTATGTTTTATGCATGTATTCTCATGCATATAGTTAGATATCTAGACATGCTCATATATATTTAAATGATAAACTTCTGAAAAGTTTTACAGATTGTTACAGTTCAAGTGATGGATTGGATCCGTAGTCTTCGAATTAGCTTTCTCCTTTCTGGTTTTGAGAAGCCTAATTTCTCAAGACTGGTATTTAGGCAGCATGTTAAACATCCCAGGGCCCCAATAATTACAAGCGTAAACCTGAACTTGTAATCTGGATAGAGTAACTGCAGATTTCTCAATAGTACATCATAGGGTTCCCTTTTTCACTGATCTTCAGCTTTATGTTAACATCCGCTGAGCAGCTAATTTCCACAATTGTGCACAGTTTCTCTTTTCTATCCCAAATCATTATATCAGGTCAGTTGTGCTTACATTTTATTGAGGTTATTCACTGGTACATTCCATCAATATTCCTTTTTATTATGGGTGGCTATGGCTTCTACCATTTTGTGAGTTCTTATTTCTTTGTCCTCGGGATTATCCTTCCGACGGGTTTCATTATTGAGTGTCCCTAGCTACAACGTCATGTCTCATCGGTAGACAATACCGTGATGACATTTTCAGACAGCTGCTTATGATGTGGGTGATATCTTCAGTGTGAACTCCACAAAGTCTGCACCGGTTGTCACATTTTACGGTTTTCCCGCATCTCTATCCCTTTTGTGCATCAGGTACTTGGTTGATATTTCCTGTTCCTGGATTGCAAACGCATACCCTTCAAAGTGGGAGGTAGTAATCCGGCTATTCGTCCATGATAGACTGCTTTGATGATCGATTTACTATCATCACGGAGCTTTCTACTAACATATCCATGTAGAGTCTTCTGCTCATATACGCTCATTCTTTCATCTGATGATATATTGGGGTAGAGTCATGTGACTTCTTTGGGCATGTATTATAGGTTATCAGACAAAGAATGTTGCTCAAGGAGCTGCCTTTCAAGTCTTATGATGTTATCAGCCTCATGTATGCAAACTTGGTCAAGGGATACACTTCAACGCTTGGCGGTTAAAAGATGTTGCCGAAGGAATATGATGCTACATTCAGAGGCACCTTGGATCGATGTTAAGCTTCTGCCGCCTTGTTTACGTTTTAGGTAGAAGCGGTCAACGTCACTGTTTATGTGGAAAGTATGTCTGCTTGTTAGTATTTTTCGGGTTTTCACATCAATGGCTTGGATCTAATCAAGCGACCAGTCAAGCAGCCCAAATGTTGGTATGAGTACTGGGATTGCAAACACATTGTGGGCCACCGTTTTATTGAATGCAGAGCGTTCTGAGGTTCAACTTTTTTTATGTATGTATGTTTGTATGCATGTATGTATGTATGTATGTATGTACGAATGTATGTATATAAGCGCAGATAAAATTCTTAGATGTGCTGAATAAGACATATGACTGGAGGAATATATGACTTGGATGTGAGTATGGATGTAACTAGACACATATGCTGATAAAAAGATATAATAAAAAATGTTTCTATTTATGTATGTATGCATACATAAATAGCTAGCTAGCTTGCTAGCAAGATAGATAGATAGATAGATAGATAGATAGATAGATAGATAGATAGATAGATAGATAGATAGATAGATAGATAGATGAAAGAGAAAACAAGCAGTAATAAAGAGAGAAAGAGAAAGGAAGAAAAGCTACGAAAACGGAGACCAAACGTGAAGGAGAG
>NC_068981.1:103601804-103605722 GCF_001194135.2 Octopus bimaculoides
TGCTAGCAAGATAGATAGATAGATAGATAGATAGATAGATAGATAGATAGATAGATAGATAGATAGATAGATAGATAGATAGATGAAAGAGAAAACAAGCAGTAATGAAGAGAGACAGAGAAAGGAAGAAAAGCTACGAAAACGGAGATCAAACGTGAAGGAGAGAGAGGGGAGAAAGAAGACGACAGGCAGACGGACGAACAAACAGACATATAGATAGATAGATAGATAGATAGATAGATAGATAGATAGATAAAAGAAAAGAAATACCAAAGGGAAGGAAGAAAAATTAAAGAAGGAATGAAAAGAAAGGAAGAAAGTAATTGATGGTCATCTATTGTCACTCGTGATTACTTCTCTAATTAGATATAGCTTCTGCACAACTAATACCGCCACAATCAACACCACCACCTCTACCAAAACCAACACAACCACTCCATTATTCCTAAACCTCAGTAGCGAATCTATTGAAGAAAACAGCTAATACAATGTAACTGAAACGACGATGCAAGTCGTAAATTGTACTCTTGTGGATGCTTGTATAATTTGTAAACGAATCTCGTGATATTCTAACGTGTTTATACAACGATAAATTAATATAAAGTTTTCCATCTTCACACACTAAAATATTAATGATGTTGCTGCTGCTGCTGCTGCCGTTATTATTGTTACTGTTGTTACTGTCGACGAGGATGCTTGATGTTCTCTTTGTTCTTCCCGTTGTTGTGTTTCTTCTTTAGCTTCAAACCAAACCCTGATCTAGCAGGTCTATGAACAAATGCATGCCAGCCGTGACTACTTGCCTTGTCTTTTTAGAGAACATATCTAACGTTAACCAATAGAATCTTTCCTAATCTGAGACGGTCAAATGCAGCGTGAGGGAGATTTCAACGCTATTTTTCACCATGTTAAAGAATTACATAAATTACCCACTGTTTTACGAGGGTGGACACAATGCTATAAATTTATAAGATACAAATTTATAAGATAGGTACTTTATTTTATTGAACTTGAAAGGAATAAAGTTCAAAAAGTGTAGACTATATAGGAGCTCCTTGTAAAAAAAGAATGTGACTCATTTTAGTACAATTATCAGTGAAGAGGGACAATTTTAGACTAATTGAAGTAAAAGCCACTTTCTTCTATCATAGTTTAACATTCCTCATGGCACTAGGAGACAAACTGGAAAAGGCGCTGCCCCGGAGGATAGCGAGGAAGATGCGCTGGAAAGATAAAAGGTAAAGTTGACTTTAGCAGGATAAGAGTTCAAAAATATAAAGAACCGTAACATAGTTCGGTGATAATCGTTTCAAATTATGGCACAATGCTAGCAATTTTAGGAGAAAGGGTTAGTCGATTACATTAACCCCAGTACTTAACTGGTACTTTATTTTAGCGACGCCGAAAAGATAAAAGGTAAAGCTGACCATGGCGAGATTTCAGCTCAGAACGTAAAACAGCCGAAAGAAATAACGCTAAAACATTTGGTGTTAGACGTGCTAACGATTCTGCCAGTTTGCTGCAATATAGCTTAGTAAAAATAATATTGGTATCAACATTTTGCACAAAGCCAGCAATTTTGAGAGAGAGGAATAAGTCGATTACATCGACCCAGTGCTCAACTGCTACTTATTTTATTAAATCCGAAAGAGAAGTCGAGCTCTGCAGTATTTGAACACCGAACGTAAAGACAGACGAGATGCCACCAAAAGTCTTATTCGGCGTGCTAACGAGTTATCCAGCTCGCCACCTTTTAAATAATGCCTTACTATTTGCAAAAAATAAAGGCGGCGTACTGGTAGAATCGTTAGCACGCCGGGGAAAATGTTTAGTGGCATTTTGTCCGTCTTTACGTTCTGAGTTCAAATTCTGCCGAGATCGACTTTGCCTTTCATCCTTTCGGGTTTGATAAAATAAGTACCAGTTGAGCACTGGGATCGATGTATTCGACTTAACCTCGACCCCAGCCAAATTTCTCTCAAATAACAACCTACTTTCTTAAAGAAGAAAATGATATATCAGATGCTGTATTTGTATGCACACCATGAATAGGACGGAATGATCATTGCTGAAATGCTTTGATCACAGGTTTGCTTGATCAGGGTTGAGCTAGGTTTAAACAACAAAAACAACTAGTGCTTATTTTATCGACGCTAAAAGAATAAAAGGCAAATTTGAGTTTGCAAAGTTTTAATACAAATCATAAAAGGACATAACAGAACATGGTATTTTGTCCAACGCTTTACTGATTCTGTGATCTCGGGCCTTGATCTACTATTTTATTCTCCTAAGGACTACTATGTAACACTTTAACTATGGAACGAATTCGAGTAAATAATTCATTATAGATACAATATATATATATATATCGTTCGAAAGACAATTGACTGAGATAAAAAAAATCTAAGTTGTAATTATATATATATATATATATATATATATCTACTACATATGTAGAAAATCGGTGTGTGTTTGTTTGTGGCGTTGTTAGCTAACTCCTCCTACATCATTTTGTTGATGTCTGGAAACCTCGTGACATACTTAGATTGTTCAAAAATTCGATAATACATCCCCTGGAAGGGATCTTTATATCTACCTCATATAACTATTTTTTTAAAACACACCCAAGGGAAATAACCCATAGCTCCTGTACTTACAGTTGTTAGTTTTTAGTGAAGCGATCAATATTTGATTCTCACGATCAGCGGACCTAATTCTGCATTTCACTACTCACAGTTTTGAACTGCTAAACCTTATTATTACACTTTCTTGATGCATGTACACTTGCAATGCCCATAACTCCGATAATTCTGAAGTGTATCGTAACCTGAAACTGATTGAACAAAGCTAACGAAGGAAGCCTCCGCATAGTCGTGCGATCGGCTAGAAATTGCGTGTCGCCATTAAATAAGACGCACACATCTTAACAAGAAGATAACGCACTGTTTTAGACACAGTGCCTGGAATCAAGATGGGATTGGTACAGCTGGAATTTCCTTTGATCATAAGTCTATCCGGGACTAAATATCAACAAGTGGTACTTGAAAAAATTTAACGAGGGCTTAGCCAAAGAGGAAAACCCCGCCATCTTTTTTGTGAACTGTGTCTATTTCTCACGGAAAAACCTTTTACTGTTCCAACTGGATAAAATAATCTGGATGATTAATCTTTATAATGGACTTGAATGGTAGCCTTATGTTTTTTTATACATGATAGCAACACGTGATAACAACTGTTCTATATAATTCCATGCGTCAAACAATCCCCTACTACTAACGAGCACGGGAAGAATCGTTTACCCTTTCTTTCAATTTTATTTTTATTTATTATTATTTATTTTTTTTTTTGTATTCCACGCATCTCGTTCTAGCTTGGCTGATGGTGGAACCTATGCCTATAAAAATTTGTCCCGAATTAACCGACAATGCCCTCTGGTGAAACTGACAAGCCACGTGCTTTTGAAAGTTATCCATAATTTCCACCCTGGCCGGAGAATAGTCATTCACATCTGCAACCACACTTCTACAGGAAAGGTTTTGCATTCCACAAGCGGAATGGCTTCACTTTCTCTATCAGCGACCGGAAATATTCTAAATGTCAAATGTTCTGACTCGTTCTATAATTGACTCAACTGCAGCTCAGTCAAAGAGATAAACTATAATAAAACAAAAAAGACGATAACGCGTGTTCTTGATCATGGTATCGAAGCAGGTAATCAAAATCTCAGCGCAAGGATTTGCTCGCATCGCTAACCACTCAACGCATTTCTTCATTTCTTCCAACACAAATGAAAGACTGGAAATTATAGTTCATACCCACATGATGTTGTAAACCATACATACACAAATACATACACACATATATACATATACACACACTACATATACATACATATACATACATACATATATATATATA
>NC_068981.1:103606430-103609605 GCF_001194135.2 Octopus bimaculoides
TGTGTGTGTGTGTGTGTGTGTGTGTGTGTGTGTGTGTGTGTGTGTGTGTGTGTGTGTGTGTGTGTGTGTGTGTGTGTGTGTGTGTGTCTGTGTGCGTGTGTGTGTGTAATGCTTTTTCCAGGATTCAGGAATCGTATCCGTCTGAAAACAAATTTGTTTAGCTTAGAACTTAAATTCATCAGAATGTAGTAATTATAATATATTGTAACAACATTATTCATTCTACATAACACATTGAGATCGACGGATGGCTGGTGGATGGATGGATGGATGGATGGATGGATGGATGGATGGAGGGAGGGATACCTACTATACAATTGAAGTTGTATAGTAGGTGCAGCAGGAATGTACTGAAGATACTGATGCGTTTTATTGTAGATAGTGGTAATTTACGGTATATATTATGATAGTGTACTGTACATTGAGAGATGGGGTGCTCTAAGTAAGGATGTTAATAAAGGGGTAATAGAATGCAGAGAAGTCAGCTTGTTAGTGCTATAGAGGAAAAATAGAAAGGATGTGAACATTTTAGAGTATATAGCAAAGGACTATTTTCCCATTTCCATTTCAGAAAGTATGTAGCGACTTTCTAAAGCTTCATATGCAGACTATAAGTGTTTAAATCCAATACATGTGTGCGTGTGTGTGTGTGTGTGTGTGTGTGTGTGTGTGTGTGTGTGTGTGTGTGTGTGTGTGCGTGCGTGCGTGTGTGCGCACGCGCGTGTGTGTGTGTGTGCGTGTAACACAAACGGATTAAGGTTCACTACAGCTGTTTCTCACGCGTTTGTGATTGATGAACAAATCAATTACATCATGAAAAAAACGTTATCAAAATATAAAACTGCCTCTCTCCCTCTCCCTCTTTCTCTTTCTCCCCCCCCTCTCTCTCTCTCTCTCTCTCTCTCTCTCTGTATATATATATATATATATATATATATATATATATATATATATATATATATATATATACATATATATATATACGAAGGCAAGTCAAAAATTATCCGCACTTTCGCCATAACATATCTTTATTATTGTCACACTGCCTTCTGCGCATGCGTGCTTATAATTATTACATACACATTATATATATAATGTGTATGTATGTGTCTTTACACTTCTCTGAATTGTTTTTCAAATGAATCCGCTACACTAGCTATATTTCTTTTTTGTGTCGCTGTCTTTACTATCCGTCATCTTCTAAGGCTTCTGCCTGAAGTTCAACGCCACCCCGTACACTCCATTTCCACTGAATTTATTCTCGCCGGCACATTCCTCCTTCTCAACCGTATTACCATCCGTTCCACCCTCTCAGGAACCGCTTCCTGAATCACCATCTCCCCTAGGTTTACCCTTTTCTCTCCTCTCTTTTATTTGCACTTCACATTTCACTCAGTCTATTCTCCACTGCGTGCAACAACCCAACCACCAACTCATCGACATCCTTACACTAAAATCCGCAAACTCCACCTCATACACTACTACACCGTTACTCCTCTCCCGCTTAGTCACATCCTACAGCCAGAAATCAAACATGTGAATTACCAACATGCGTTTTTGCCAGGAATCTCTTTTCCTCCGTTATTTCTCTATTTCCCTGCATTTTTTGTGCATATATGACGAAGGACTTTGTCCGAAACGTCATATATCTACTCTATAGCTTTTACGTTATAACGTTTTTCCTTCTTTGAGTGTCAGCCTAATATTAACTGTGTACGTTCCTTAGGTCTTTGATTTTGTTTTTTTGTTATTGATTTGCTCTTTCTCTATTTCTCTCTCTTTCCCTCTGTACACATGCACACATACACATACACATGCACACACATATATGTATATATATATATATATATATATATATATATATATATATATTCATACATATATATACATACATATATGTGTCGGAGGGGGTATTAATTGAGGCATGATGACATTTGGCGTACCTGGCAACAATATCGAAACATGCGACATATTTGAACCTCAGAGATGTCATATTCTGGTTGAATATTTTTATGTAGTATTTAGCTGTTATAGTAGAAACGTTGGTCAGGCTCCTTTCCCAACTGATGCTTCTATAAAAGTTCCAATTCGGAAATAATATTTTTCTTTTGTTTAACTATTCGTTTCTCCACCCCGGTTATTTTCTTCAGTTCTTTTTTCTTTCTTTCTTTCTTTATCTATTTATGTTAATAGGAAAATTCTCCTTCTCATAAACAGACATTCCTGATTCCTCTGCAATTATGCCACCAACTGTACAGTCAAAACCTTCGCAGGGAAGTATAAATTTTATGCAAATTTACTTATTTGTGTGTTTCCGTTTTCTTTCTATTTGCAATATTCTGACGTCAAACACTGTTTAAATTATCAGCTGGTGATTTGCATACTTTACTTTTTCACACAATTACTTACACCTTTGCGACATTAATTTTGATTGGTTGCCTGCCAAAATAAAGATCCGGTATCTCGAAACCAGAGACATTTGCTGCTGTTTTTATTGTTGTTGCTGCAGCCTCAACTAATGGTGACGACGTCTTTGATATTATTACTGCTGTTTTTGTAATGGTGTTACATTTACAAGTGTTGCGCTGCCATTATTATTGTTGCGTTCCTGTTGTTGCGGTTGTTGTTGTTGTTTCTGTTATTTAACCCCAGGTCATCTCTGATCAAGCTCGCCTATGATCATAGATGTTCCAGCTCTGATCACCTATCATTCGGATATAGCTTTACTCGGGACTACATCATCAAATATTTCTTTCCTTCTTACTAAGACGGTACAATAGGATTTCAGAAAGATTTAGCTGCTAAATCTACCGAGTCGAACGACTTCTTTAATATTGGCTTCAAATTTTGGCACACGGCCAGAAATTTCAGGAAACGAGTTAATTCGAATACATCAATCCCCATGCACGACTGGTACTTATTTTATCGACCCCAAAAAGATGGAAGGCAAAGTCGACATCGGCGGCATTTGAACGTAAGGAAAGACGACATGCTGCTGAGCATTTTACCCAAGGTGCTAACGATTCTGCCATACTAAGCGGTATTTCGTCTGTCGTTACGTTCAAATTACGCCGAGGTCGACTTTACTTTTCATCCTTTCGGGGTCGATAAATTAAGTACCAGGTACACACTGGGGTCGATGTAATCGACTTAATCCCTTTGCCTGTCCTTGTTT
>NC_068981.1:103609615-103609885 GCF_001194135.2 Octopus bimaculoides
TACACACTGGGGTCGATGTAATCGACTTAATCCCTTTGCCTGTCCTTGTTTGTCCCCTCTATGTTTAGCCCCTTGTGGGCAATAAACAAATAAGAAACTGAAAGAAACCCGTCGTATATATATGTGTGTGTGTGTGTGTATGTATGTATTTATGTATATATGTATGTATGTATATGTTTGTGTGTCTGTGTTTGTCTCCCCAACATCGCATGACAACCGATGTTGTTGTGTTTATGTCTCTGTAACTTAGCAATTTGGCAAAAGCCACCG
>NC_068981.1:103610470-103614002 GCF_001194135.2 Octopus bimaculoides
ATATATATATATATATATATATAACCTTTGTATCAGCTCAGATATGTTTGAGAAATATTTGAACTATAAGAAGACTATTCATTGCAGTTTGTAATGGTGTCATGGTGAAGTATTCTTGCTGCAGACAAAATAAGGTGCAGACATAAAACGGTCAGTTTTGGGTTTTTTTTATTTTACTTTTTTATTTCCTTGCTTTGTTTTTGGTTTTTTTATTTTAAAAGTTTCTCATCACACGACTTAAAAAATTCATTAGTAGAATCATAGAGAACATATAAGCAGCTCAGACAGAATCAAATCTTTGTCATAAACATAGGAAAACGTATGGGTACTCAATATTTCAGCATTTATCATATTCACTCTTTTAAATGAAGTAATGCGAAATTTCATGCAGTCTACAGGGAAGCAAAACGTGCATTAAAAGTTACACTAATATTTCGCAGCAACCACAACACCAAATGATATGAAACCTAATGCAGAACAAATAATACGTTGTCAGCTAATAATAATCTCTTTTTTGTTTTATTTCTTTATTTTTTATTATTTTTTTTTGCAGGAATATTGGAGAATATGACTGCGCAAGAAGACAAACACCAAAGAGTATGTGATTTGGCCCGTGGACAAGTCGATCGAAAGAGGACCTCAAGCATAGTCGGAGTATCCTTACGTACAGTTTATAGCGTCAAGAAGAGAATGGATATGTGCAACGACATTCAGAGGAAGTCTGGCAGTGATGTGGCTAACAAGAAGCGGAATCAAGATTTCATCAATTCCCCCCAAGTCCAAAATTTCAACGCACTCAACCACATCCATGAGGAAGCTGTCTTCTGAACTTGAAGTAGACCCCAAGACGATCAGAACAGCTGTGAATGATCACTTGACACCGAGACGCCTGTTGACAGAACCTATGAAGTCTAGGAGACTGGAGACGTGCAAAACGCTTTTCACATACTTCAAGAAGAACGGGTCCACAGTGAAAAATTTTCTGACAAGATCCCAGTGGATCCTGTTGTGAACTGCAGAAACAACTGGTACATTTCGGGGTCAACAGTTAACGCTAGGAGCACCTTCGGAACAAAAAATTCAGCCCAGGTCACGACATTCGGTATTATGGCCTCCGATGGAAGAAAGATACCCATCTACTTCTACAAACACGGAGAAAAGATGTGCTGATGCCTACTACAAGTGGCTGAGGTACTATGTCTTGTTATAGCTCAAGGCCAACTACCCTGAGGGCAACTATGTGTGGACCCAGGACGGTGCTCCAAGTCATATTGCCAAGAAGGTACAGAATTTCTGTAAAGCCAACTTTGCATCTTTCTGGCCTGCAGGCTTCTGGCCCTCTTCCATTCTGGATCTCAATCCTCTGGACTATGCTGTAACCTCCTACCCCAACATCAACTCTCTAAAGGCTGCCATCAATGAGGAGTGGGCCAAGATGTCCAGCGACTTCGTGGTGAAGAACTGTGCGGGGTTCCGGAAACGTGTGGAGGCCATAATTGCAAACAATGGAAACTACATAGAATAAATTATTCGTTTTGTAATTAAATGTGAATGTTATTAACTTATTTTTGAATTACTAAACCTATTAATGTACAATGAGAGAGTTTCAAATATCACAGCAATTTTGCATTTTTTGCTTCCCCACCTGTACAGCTCAGATGTTTTGCCGTTTAAGTCCTATCGAAAAATAACACAATAAATATGTAAAGATATTTGGAACGACTTTTTCTTTTAATGTGCTATGCTAGACATAGCGATCAACCAAAGAAAATGTTGCATCACCTACACATACAGTAAGATTTGTAAGAGAATTATATTTATCATTAAGAAAAATTTCTCAAATAGGAACCCTTTTATAACTCTTCAATTTTTAGTGAATAAAATACAAAGGCCAATATGTCCTCCTCATATAAGGTCTTATCGGAACGTAACGAAAATTCTGAGCCTTCTACATCATCATAAAGTTGTTTTGTTTTATTTTCTTTTTATTGCTATTTACACTTCTTCAATTCATGTCGATATTGAACTATCTCCGAGAGGAATTAGTGATGTTACATTAATTTTACCAATGACCGTCACAATATTTATAAATTCATTTATAGTTGGTAAGTCGAGAAATTTGTAATCTTCTACATTAGGCAATTAATTTTCTCTTATAATCTATTCATTAATTGTATAATAATTTTTAGGTTTTTTTACATCCTGAAATTCGACATTATTCTTTTTTGCTTTATCTGGATGCTTTGTTTTTTTAAATGATCAATCATTCTTGAAGGTTTCGTGCATTTATTTGAGCAAGTCTTTCTTTTCATATTATAAACACGCTGGTAATTTCTCACTGTTAATGGATCGAATAACTACATTTCAAATATTTGCATGAGTATTGATGACACATTTCTTCTTCACTTCTTTTCAAGTCGCTACCACAATATCAATATTTACATAAAAAAAAGAATTACTTTTATTTTAATGTAGGACCAGCGTAATGAAACTCCTAGCTTCAACTGAATGCTGTAGGAAATAAATTGAGGAATGTTTCCTTCATACTGATTTAAATATAAATGATCTCATGGTATAATTAAATTTAATTATGAGGGGAACCTTAAGAAACGACACGTAGAGAGTAAAAATATTTTTGAAATTGACAAAAATGCTTCAAAATAAATTATCTTAACAGGAGAAAACACGTGGGATACAGGGTTGTTGAAGAGGTCACAGGATGTGTGACGAAAGAAGTTTGACAAAGAAACTAAAATAATAATAATAGTAATAATAATAATAATAATAATAATAATAATAATAATAATAATAATAATAATAAATTTGAAGTGAAGACCAAATATATAGTGCGTGTGCTTAATTGAAAAAAAATATGACCATCCCCAAGTTTGACAATACCTAATACTTTCATTATTTCATAATTCTATTCCTTGCCGACATCTGAGCTAACCGGTAGGAGGCCTAGAGGTAAGCCAAAAACGAGTTAGTTCGATAATATTATTAGTCTTATTTGGTCACGCTTGGGAATCCAGTCGGAAAGGGTAATGACGGTTACTTCTGACAGGACCCTATGGAAGAGGTGCCTAAGGACTCTACTCCCACGACCCCAGGAATATTAGGCGGAGAAGCTGGGCGGATGGAATACTTTCTGGCATTTTATTACACAGAATAAACAGAATATCTCCTATTTATTATGATTGAGAAAAATATTTAAATTCAGTTATAATATCGCTGTTTAAAGTCCAATCTGTAACATACTGTAACCTAAGTGGGACCACTTTATTTCTCCTTGGTGACTACTTATTCAGTAGAAATTCAGATACTGCAGTCATAGCAGAAGAGAGTTAGGATAATCAGTTGGGAGTGGCTGTGTGGTAAGTAGCTTGCTTACCGACCACATGGTTCTGGGTTCTTTCCCACTGCGTGGCACCTTGGGCAAGTGTCTTCTACTATAGCCTCGGGCCAACCAAAGCCTTGTGAGTGGATTTGGTAGACGGAAACTAAAAGAAGCCCGTCGTATATATATATATAT
>NC_068981.1:103614627-103617165 GCF_001194135.2 Octopus bimaculoides
ATATATATATATATATATATACGACGGGCTTCTTTCAGTTTCCGTCTACCAAATCCACTCACAAGGCTTTGGACGGCCTGAGACTATAGTAGAAGACACTTGCACAAGGTGCCACGCAGTGGGATTGAACCCGGAACCATGTGGCTGGTAAGCAAGCTACTTACCACACAGCCACTCCTGCGCCTTCTTGAACAATTTTTTTTTGTTTTCTTGTTTTTACATTCTCAGTGTCGACAGGTGGCTGACCATTGTTTCCATCTGGAGTAAAAGTTTTACTAGTTGGGTGGTTGAGACATGTCTATTTGTGAAAATCTCGTGTTAGTAGAAAGATGAACTTTTTCTCTCGATTCCAGCTATAGGCTTCATTCAAGTTTGATATCATCATCACTAAGTATATTCTGTGGGATAGCTGACCGAGTTAACATGAACTCACCAGCTATTCTTTTACTTGTTTCAGTCATTTGAGTGCGGCCATGCTGGAGTACCGCCTTAAGGGGGTTTAGTCGAACAAATCGACCCCAGGACTTATCCTCTGTAAGCCTGGTACTTTTGTCGGTTTCTTTTGCCGAATCGCTAAGTTACGGGAACAGAGACACATCAGCATCGGTTTCTAGCGATGGCGTGGAGAGGAGATAAACACAGGCACACACACACACACACACGCACACATACATACACATATATACATATATACTACGGGCTTCTTTCAGTGTCCATCTACCAAATCCACTCACAAGGTTTTGGTTGGCCCGAGGCTATAGCTGAAAGACACTTGCCCAAGGTGCCACGCTTCTTTCAGTTCATGTCAGCAAAATCCAATCCACTCACAAGGCTTTGGTCGGCCCGAGATTACAGTAGAAGACAACTGCTCAAGATGCCACGCAGTGGGACTGAACCCGGAACCATGTGGATGGCAAGCAAGCTTCTTACAAGACAGCCATACTTGCGCCTATTTAGTACATATTAGGTAAATCGCTTACAAAGATAAGTTTGCCACCGACTAGACTTTCCACCAAAAACCCATCATGTCGAGTGCGTAATTACTTCCAGTCACTTCAAACCAACAAAATCATCAGTCCTGACAATCTCCTTTCTACAACCTTCAAACAAATACGCTCCAGAGTTAATCCCTATTCTCAAGTATTTCAATATCTCACTCTCTACAATATAAATTCTGATCCTTGGGAGCACGCTACAATGTGTTCTGTTCCTAAGAGGATCTATTTCTCCGATGCTACCAATTATCATGCTATTGCTCTCACTTCCAACATCACAAATATGGTGGGTGCAACCAGTGACAAAAACTTCAGCATTACCGTGAATCTCTCTCTCTCTCTTTAATGACTACAAAATTAACATTCATAAAACCAGATGTACTGGGACCCTACTGTCTTACATCGCCCTCGAGAAATTTCATGAAAACAGTGTTGTTACCCCTCAGTATTTGTATTACATTCGATCAAATCTGGTACTCAAATCTTTGGAGAACATCCTACAATATACTCATGCCAATCTTGTTTCTTTCAGCCGCACAAAAGTCCAATAAATGCATATATCAATAAATATCATATCTGAGCTCACTATTCACAAAAGGATGGGAGAGGAAAATACAAAAACAGACATAAAGTGAGGGGATTTACATATAATGAAATGATTAAAAAACATGAAAGAAAAAAAGAAAGAAAGTAAAGACGGTATACACTGAAAAAGAAAAGACATATGCATAGCAAAAAGTGGCGAGGGTGTGATAGAGATGTGACCCTCCTGATACAGGAAGGCTTCTAGGGATAATCGAGGAAGATCACTGTCCCAGATTTCCCTAAAACTCCAAGGGCAAATACTCTTTCCAATTCTTTCTCCCCGACTCACAGGTCTACACTTAGAGAGGTACTATCCACTCTTGCCATTTTCGCAACTTTCACCCAACTTTCAATAAACCCACTCGAGGACAGCACTTCCCTCTCCACTCTCAATTTCCTTTTCAAGTGAAACTTGAAGAAGTCAATGAGAGCTCTACCAAAGAGGGATGTATCTGTTCTTATGTCTTTCAGCCTTGCCCACCAAACAACCTCTTTCGCCACAGCCACCAGGCAAAAAAAACTGCCTTGCCTGCCCGATTGAAGGAGGGCGGCGGTGCGATCATCACTACAGACTCGGCTGACAGACGGATCTGTCCCACACGTGACAGCAGCTGTTCGATATAACCCTATAAGTCAGCAATGCCCGGACACTGAACGAGGGCGTGCAGAACTGTTTCGTCACTCTGCACGCACCTCGGACAAGTCTGTCTGATAGCACACCCGTGCCTGTAGAGTTTATCTCGGATAGGTAGTGGCCCCCAGTAGCACTGTCAGGTCAAGGACATCTGGAAATTATCCATGATAGTTACCGACCGGAAAGTCCTCCGGAACAGACTAGCCAATTCGTTCTCGTTGGCGCCCAGAGTCTTCCCGAGAACGTCGTCGCACTTCCCCGCCACTAATCTTCTATAAATTTCTTAAACGGAACATCCGCCCGACTGGTAGAGGGCTGTGAGCG
>NC_068981.1:103617175-103620429 GCF_001194135.2 Octopus bimaculoides
TGAGCGCCGCCTGACGACATTCTAGGTGCCAATAATAATAACAACAACAATAACGATTATGATGATGGCGATGACGTCGACAACGACGTCGACGAAGACCACGACGACGAAGACGACGACGACGACGACGACGACGACGACGACGACGACAACGACGACGACGATGATGATGATGATGATGATGATGATGATGATGATGAAAAAGTCAATGTTCAGATCCTGTTTCATGCTGTGTCAGTCAGAGCATGTAGACATCGACTAGGCGAGGTGCCAGTCCAGCGCACAGAAACATTACCAGATGGTCTGCTCCGTATTCCGATAGTTGTTTATGTGATCTAAAGCGATTGTTCTATTCAGGAACACTAAACAACATCGATTTAGAATCAATGATCTATGAACTGATAAACCAATAGTTTATCCATCCTGCCATTTCGGCTCGGCGTTCAATATATTAAATAATTACATCCATCTCATACGATTATACCTATCTCCAACAAAACGTCTTTATGTGGTCACTCGGTCTGCTAGAAATAACACTCAAATTTCTTTCAAATAACTTTGTTTATTCGTTCAAAATAACATTTTGAATCTGGAAAATGCGGAATAGTCATTGATGGTGCCCTTCATGGCTCAGTAATTAGGTGTGGGACTTACAATCGTTAGGATGTGAGTTCAATTCCCAGATCGAACCGTGTGTTGTGTTCTTGAGCAAGGCACTTTATTTCACGTTGCTCCAGCTGTAGAAATGAGTTACGACGTCACTGGTGCCAAGCTGTATCGGCCTTTGGCCTTCCTTTATCTCGGATAGGTAGCGGCCCCCAGTAGCACTGTCAGGTCAAGGACATCTGGAAATTATCCATGATAGTTCCCGACCGGAAAGTCCTCCGGAACAGACTAGCCAATTCGTTCTCGTTGGCGCCCAGAGTCTTCCCGAGAACGTCGTCGCACTTCCCCGCTACTAATCTTCTATAAATTTCTTAAACGGAACATCCACCATTGCCCGACTGGCGTAGAGAGGGGAGACTGATATGCATGAGCGACTACTGCTCTTTCATAAACAACCTTGCCCAGATAAGTGCTTTAGAGGGAAACTTTCTAGGTGCAATCCCATGGTCATTCATGACCGAAGGGGATCTTCCCGCCTGCTCATCTAGCGCTGACGTAGAACTAAAGAACTACAACACTCATATTGGAATCCTAGAAGTGTTGTGTAATTGTATTACAATGTCTGAAGGCGCATGGTCGAGTGATTGGGATTTGTGGCTCACGATCATAAGATCGTGGATTCCCAGACTCGACGTCACATCATGTCCTTTAACAAGGCCTTTCATTTAATGTTGGTGTTTTTTACTCAGTTGAGACTGAGATGCATCTGTTGCAGAATGGTGCTACACAGAACATTAGCCTAACATCTTGCATATGCAATATGACAACAGCCCTTCATAGCTGCAACACGCTGGGGGATGGATTATTATCTACAAAGACATTATAATTTTAGTAAAGAGAAATGAGAGCTTGTGACAATGATGGTGACGCATCTAAAGAGACATCGGCTACAAATTGGAAATTAATATTTGTTTGTATATTATAAGTTTAGCTAGGTTCAAATCTTCCCAACGCCGCTCGATTCATTTCCACACTGAGCCGACGGGGGAAGCTCAGCGTTCCCTTACTAGAAATAACAGTCACAACTCCAAATTGTACTCTGCAGACGTAGATGTCTCGTTCCTGGAAAAGAAAAAGGATGATTACGGTTGAAATGCCTTTGATTATGTATCATTTACCTGAGGCTACACAAGAGCCACAACAACTTATCACGTTGCTGTTATTAAACTCATTATAATCATTGCCGGTGTCGACGAAAGAATGTGTGTGTGCGTGTGTAGGTCCTGAAACTCGGTGTATTTCAAATTTCGAGTAATGGTATTAGAAGAGTGGCACCAAAAGGATTGTAACAAATAATAAAAATTTATCAAATTTGTTCTAAACCTTCTTATTTGGATTACATACATACATACATACATATAAAAATTTCCTGATGATGTTGAAATTCCAGTGAAGCCGCTTTAGATTAGATCTAGCTAAGAAACCGGCTCTTTCTCTACTGGCAAGAAATCTTGGAATAAAACTGAATAATAACATACATATATATGTGTGTGTGTATAAATGCTATGAAATGTCAAGACTATGCTAACATAGCGGCACCCTTAGGAGCCGAGTCAATTTCTGTTTTCCCGTTATCCGACAACGACCAGGTCCCAATGTTGTTTGATTTAAGAGGTCCAACCTACACTACTCAAATATTGGAGTTGATATAATCGATCGCCTGCCCACCTCACCCCACCACTTGGCAGAATAGAAGCCTTGTGTCCAGTTAATGAATCAATTGAAATACTGATTACTGCATATACATTATTCTACTATTCTAACGAAATAGAATGAGACATTGGTTAGGTGGCCTTAACATAGAGAGATTTATTGTATTCCATGTAATTACCATTATGCTAGAGCGCTTGAAACGACAAAAAAAGAAAATTATTATTAGAATTTATGTAAATGTAACTAACAGCAGTCCCCAAAATTAGTTGTGCTTCATGATTTATTCTCGTAGACTATGATAATTTATTGTAGCTGAGTAGAAAAAAAAATTCAACAAATAATTCACGGTTAATTATGTCTGAAATACGATTCAATGTGAAACATATACTAATCTTGCAAACGCAAACAATTCTAGTTGTGCGTGTTTATACATGTATTTGCATGTGTGAATGTATGTGCAAGAATACATGTGTATGAGTATATGTGTTGTGAGTTCCACACATGTATTTATAAACGCCAGCATGAGTGTGTGTGAGTGTATGCGTGTGTGTGTGTGTGTGTGTGTGTGTGTGTGGAGGTACGTCTGTATCTGTATCCATGTGTAGATAACAATTACATGTGGATATTTGATTGCATATATATCTAAATACACTGTTTGATTTATTTACAGGCAGGCGTATTTGCGAGCGAGTATATAATATATCACTGTATATTCTGTTTTTTACGTATAGCTATTTGCGTACTATATGTACAACATTATATATATATATATGTGTGTGTGTGTGTGTGTGTGTGTATTTATATGCATTTATAAGTATATTCACATGTATAAACACACATACATGTATATTTATATATGTATGCAGGTATGTATATATATATATATATATATATACACACATATATATATATATATATATATATATATATATATA
>NC_068981.1:103621398-103622297 GCF_001194135.2 Octopus bimaculoides
TGTGTGTGTGTGTGTGTGTGTGTATTGCATGCATTCCTACATAATTATGCGGACTTGTGCACATAAATAAATCAAATATCAAGAGTCAATAACCTTCCCACGTCATCAATCTGGTGATCAATTTTACTGATTGTGAATGTCAGTCTATTTCTGTATGGGCGAAAGAGAGAGAGAGGGAGAGGAGAAGAAAAACGGAGAGAGGTTTGGGGGGGGGGACAGAGGGTGAGAGTTATGTGTGAGCAGAATACACAAAGATACAGCAGCCATTAAGATTCAGTTTAAATAATGGCAATAAGATGGAGAAAGATAATTTGAAATTCTTATAGCAACTCGTTTGAACACCTTGATAATATCATGACTAACAATTTCACTTTTGAGGAAAAATTTCTGAAAACCAAGGCTTACTTTGTGAGCGTATGCATCAAGATCGTGTGTGGAGGGATACACATATGCGGCGAGCTGTAGAGTCGTTAGTGAGTCAGAGAGAATGCTTAGCGGTGTTTCTTCCGGTTCTTTACAATCTGGATTTATATTTCGCAGACATCAACTTTGTTCTTCCTCCTTATGCAGTCGACAAAATAAATACCAGTTGAACACTGAGGTCGATGTAAACGACTTCCCTTACTTGTTAAATATTGATGTCCTTATACAAAAATCAGAAAACGTTTTCAGCCAGTGAGTTGAAAGTATGTTTAGCACACCGGACAAAATACCTCAGCGGCGTTTCTTCCGGATTGATGTTCTGAGTTCAAATGCTGCCGAGGTCAACTCTGCCTTTTATTATTTTGTGATTGACAAATTAAGTACCAATTGAGCGCTGGGGTTGATGCAATCGACTAACCTCATCTCCAAAAATTTCAGGCCATGTACCTATAGTAGAAATAATTATTATTGTTCTT
>NC_068981.1:103622787-103623922 GCF_001194135.2 Octopus bimaculoides
GATGAGGATGATGATGATGATGATGAGGAGGAGGAGGAGGAGGAGGAGGAGGATGTTTTTATTGTTTAGCTTGTGCCCGCAGTGATAGAACAGACTTATGATTAAAGACATTCCAGCCTTGGTCATCCCGTCTTTTCTGCGGGTGACAGGTGGCAGTGACGGTTATAGGAGACTATATATGATATGCTTTTTTTATTATGACAGTGCAGACTGTGAATTCAAGGGAAACTGGTTGCCATTTCTAGCAAATCGAACGACCACGGCATCTATTTATCAATGAATGAATGAATGAATCTATCTATTTGTGTGTGTGTGTGTGTATGTATAAACATATGTATATGTTTATATCTATGTGTGTGTGTCTGTGTCCGTGTTTGTCTTCCACCACCACTTGACAACCGGTGCTGGTGTGTTTCCTTCCCCGAAACCCAGTGGTTGAGCAAAAAAACTGATAGAATAAGTACCAGCCTGTAGAAAATAATTCCTGGGGTCGATTTGTTTGACTAAAATCCTTCAAGGTGTTGCCCTAGTATGGCCGCAGTCAATTGACTGGAACAAGTAAAAGAAAGAGATACGTGCATACATGCATGTGTGAGTGTGTGTGTATGAGCATATGTGTTTGCCTGTATAAATACACATACACACACACACATTTATATATATTTATATATATATATATATATATATATATATACATTGTTGTACTTGGGGATGGTCATATTGCCAGTTTAGCCAATAAAAACACACGCACTGTATATTTGGTGTTAATTTGCTTCAGCTTTATATTACATTAATCTTAATCTTATTTCGGCCAGAGTTCTTTCGTCACACTTTTGTGACATCATCAGTGGTCCTTTGTTTCCTTCCTTCCTATGTGTGTCTCACCTTGCTAAATATCAGCCATTTTACTCCGGTCGTGTCGACTGGGATACTTCATGCCTCTACGGGTGGCGCTGCTCCATGTAAAATGGCTGATATTTAGCAAGGTGAGACACACATAAGAAGGAAGGAAACAAACGACCACTGATGAGGTCACAGAAGTGTGACGAAAGAACTCTGGCCGAAATAAGATTAAGATTAATGTAATATAAAGCTGAAGCAAATTAACACCAAATATACAGTGCGTGTTTTTATT
>NC_068981.1:103626130-103626619 GCF_001194135.2 Octopus bimaculoides
TATTCTGATGCGCACTCTATACGATCTTTTTACTCTTTCGTTTTTCTCTCTTATTCATTTACCTCTTCTCCCACTATTTTATCCTATTCCTCTGTCACTCTCTCTCTCTCTCACTCCTCCTCCCTTGCTCACGTGACTCACACGTGACTATCGGCCATCTTTCTTTCTCTTCTGAAACAAGGAAGACGTATTCTTGTCTGTCTCCTCTCCAAGCTTGATTTACGCGTTCGCCACCACAACCTCGTTTAGGCTTAGCAGCCCTTCCTGTTTCTGTCACTGTCTGGTTTCTGTTACCAATTTTGACCCTCTGCAAGATCCCAAATTTTATTCAGTTTGCTTTGCCGGAGCAACTGTTTTATCGAAAGCATATATAGTTGTTAAATGCTCGAAATACGAGAGTAGAAAAACAGCCAACAACTGATGAAGGGTCGTTCTTTATGTGTTGTTTGTCTTGTTTTCCTTTTGTGTCTTTCGTTGTTCGAAAAAATA
>NC_068981.1:103626629-103629129 GCF_001194135.2 Octopus bimaculoides
GTTTTCCTTTTGTGTCTTTCGTTGTTCGAAAAAATAGTTCATATTCCATGTACTCGTACTTCGTATTTTTTTCTTGTACACGCTTCATGACGTCCTGTGCCCACATATTCATATATATATATACGTAAGTATGTACATATACGTATGTATATATGCATATATATATTATTTATATTATATATATACACACACACACACACACACACACATGTATATATATATATATAAGTAGACACACATGTATAGATACGTACTCATACATAGATTTATATCATATATAATATTATTCACACACACACACACGCACGCACACATTCATATGCACATGTGCGCGTACGTGCATGTAAATGTATGAGCGAATATGAGATAGATAGATAGATAGAAAGACAGACAGAGAGAGGGTTAGAGAAAGCGAGAGACAAAGTGAGAGAGAGAGAGTCAGACATCTAGATAGAGGGAAACACAGACACATAGAAATGGGAGTTGATTCAAACAGATGCAGGGTAACAATATTATATGTATATTTTTGCTTTGTTTTGTTTTATTCGTTTTATTTTAGTAAGTTGTTTGTTTAAAATTTTTTCGGAAGCACCTACCAAAATGATATATGTTTCCCGCAACATCGTTATCTCTTTCAGAAACAATTCCAGAAATGTTCAGCTGCTTTGAGTTCCGCTTCCACATTCTTCGTATTCACTGTTCAAATGTCATCACATCAGTTTGGCTTATTTATTAATTTTCTTTTATCTTCTTTCATTTTTTAAAGAACATCTCGTCACACTAGATACTCCGAAATTATTAGAACCTTGCTCCATGCCATCATTCTTCAGTTTCCCAACTAGAATATTATCATAAATCACCTTAAACAAAAAATAAATAATAAAAGATAGTAGAATTTTATTAGGAATTCCTTAAAGAAAATAGAGAACACACTTCATAATGCATTCTTGGATATATACATAAGGACCGTAAGATTGTGGCCAGACATTTTTTAGCTAGGCCTGTTCGATCAGAACAAAATATCAACTTCAAGTGAAGGTGCACGTTGGTTTGCTTAACTTTCGGTTTTTCTTCTCTGTTAATTGCTTTCTCAAGGTATTTGTAAGTTCTAAAAAATAACATCCTTCATAGTTAGCTATCGCACTTTGATACATTAGCTGGAGCAAACAAGTTGAATTCTTGGGGATATATTTTACTCTCACATTATCAGAAAGCTCATTTAAGTTCACTGGATGGCTGAATGTGCTGTCGAAAAGAAGCAATGCTATGTTGGGAACACTATGTCTCTCACTGTACCTTGCTACAGCAGAACAAAAAAGAAAATGCCTGAAAACCACTCTTTAAAAGATTTCTTAGTCATCCATGCCCTTCTTGGTTGAACGTCAAATCAGAGCCAAATTAAACTTTGCGTAACTCTTAAAAGCCGTTTGATTTTCGGAGCGATATATGAGTAGGGGCTATAATTTCATATCACCAGCGGCATCTCCTCTCAAGAAGAAGCGTCAGATGGTTTTTGGATGTTTTAAATCCTGGTATTGATCTTTCTTCTCGACAAATATAAGTTCTAGCAGACGTGAGCTTCATCAGTATTTTATTCTTACTCTGATCTATAACCTCCTTCAGCAATCATTCTTCTTCAGCTTCTCGGGAGACTTAGGAGCAGCTTTTGTATCAGCACTGGCTGCTTCAAAAGTCATTTTTATGTTGTGAAAGTTCAAGAGCTTCTTAAAACTTCAAGCAAGCCTTTAGTTTCCGGGAAAATTTTTTTCACATTCCTTTCCAGCAAATCGTCGTACAAACCTTCAGGACTTCTTTAATTACCATTATGCTTATCAACACATGTTGAGTCAGATCTGCAATTCATAAACCTATTTAAAGCATCACATTGCATCTATGAAAAAATGTTTCGAGCAGTTCTCTCTATTGTCACGTACTACTCTTATAAACGTTGCAAGCTTTAATGTTTTGGCAATGTAGCTGATATTTTTTCTCTAACATCAAGCCAGTCTAAAACATCTAACTTAATATCTAGTTTAATCCATTTATGCTTTCTTTTCACGCTAGTACCTTCAGTCCGTATATATATATATAATCAAAATAAGCAACGGGATACCTAGAGGTAATGCAGTACGACCGTTTCAAGCGACTCCATTTAATTGAACGATGCAACCATTACATCAATTTAAATGCAGAGCAATCCTCAGCTGCATGAATACATAGAATTGAATAAAATTAAAACCTCCAAGAAGGTAAGGAGATAGACAAAAACATGCTGTCTTCACTTCAGCTTAGAAGCTACTAAGGTAACAAGAAGAAAGACTTGTTAGAGATCTAGCTTGTCACTGTTTTTTTTTTTTTGGGGGGGGGGGGGGTCAGTTTTAATTTATAGTCTTGTTTATCAAATCTTTGTATATCAAAGTCTAAGGCCAAAGAACAAGGAGCAGTGTCTGTTAGGAAAAGGGCTGAGGGAGTCGACAGAAATCATGGTGGGCATAGTCTT
>NC_068981.1:103633611-103634301 GCF_001194135.2 Octopus bimaculoides
TATATATACATGCATACATACATGTATGTATGTATGCATGCATAAATGGAAGTATGAATTTTTGCTTGCCATGTTTCAGTTTATTTCAATAGAGAAAGAATCGGTTTCTAACCTAGATCAAAAGATCCTTCACTGGAATTTCAACATCAACAACAGGGTATTTTTTTGTATGTTTGTATGTATGTATACGTGTATGCATGTATGTATGTATCTATGTATGTATGTATGTATGTATGTGTGTATGCATGTATGTATGTATGTATGTATATATGTAGGTGTGTATGTATGTATGTATGTATGTATGTATGTGCAGATTTGTATGTTTTATGTATTCTCATGCATATAGTTGCACGCTCATATATATTTAAATGATAAACTTCTGGAAAGTTTTACAGATCTTTACAGTTCCCGTGATGGATTGGATTTGTAGTCTTCGAATTAGCTTTCTCCTTTCTGGTTTTGAGAAGCCTAATTTCTCAATACTGGTATTTAGGCAGTGTGTCAAATATCCCAGGGCCCCAATAATTACAGGTATAAACCTGAACTGGTAATCTGGATAGAGTCTCTGCAGATTTCTCAATAGTTCAGCGTAGATATCCTCTTTATCACTGATCTTCAGCTTTATGTTAACACCGCTGGGCAGCTAATTTCCCATACTGTGCGCAGTTTCTCTTCTTTTTCCCAAATCAT
>NC_068981.1:103634671-103635982 GCF_001194135.2 Octopus bimaculoides
TATATATATATTGTTACAAAACGGGAAGGGATATTATGTTGTCAACTTAATGTGACAGTCCCATAAAAGGGAAGAATGCTACTGTTATTTAGCCCTAGGAAACGCCGTTTCCTGTTGGACTTTGGACACATTTCCTGTATCCTTATGCTTTCAAAGTGGAAATAAGCACCTCCACCCAGCAAAGCCAGAATCCAGAGACATGTTTCAGAGTCATTGCTCATCATCAGTCTGGAGTAGCATGGCTTACAAGCTGTCGATGCCTATCCGTCCTAGAAAACATATATATTTTATGGGACTATCACATTAGGTTGACAACATACTATCACTTTATCGTGCTGCTACTGCATAAATCTCTGAGAAATTTAGAAATGTATTATTTCTATTTTCAAAAATCAGTGAAAAATCATTATCATCATCCTCCTACTTATCATCATCATCTTTATCATCACCATCATCATCATTATCATCGTCGTCGTCGTCATCATCATCATCATCATCATCATCATCATCATTATCGTCTTTATATATATAGGCAATTCTTGAGATTGTCTGTTTGACTTCCATGTATCTCTATTTAATAGACACCCAAATTTGATCTTAGTGACTTAAAAATTCGGACATTAATACACGTCTTTACTTAACTGTATAAGACCTATAAAACATGATTCTATTTCCACTCCCCCCCCCCCGCATCTTAAACATTAAAGGCACAATGTCATAAAATGTTTGGATAACACTATATTGTATGCAAATGTTATTTTTCTAAATAGCAGTTTGTCTAAACTGGACAAGAATAGAATCGTTTATGGACGGAAATTAATGAACGGAAAATCATATATGTCGCAGAATATTGTCTCCATATATCGAACTCCACTATCGGTTGATTTCTTTAAATGACTTTTAGTTCATTTATGCTTGGAAAGCAAAAACTACGCCATGTCAGTTATTCACTGCATGGCGCTATTATACAAGAACAGAGCTTGAAACGTTTTATTGCTATTGTCCTAGATGCGTACTTGTACATGTATACACATACACACGTATACATACATATAATTGTATGTATATGTATAAATGGATATATATGAATTCCTATATGTGTATATGTTCATGCGTATGTGTGGATTGCGTATAGGTAAGGGTGATTGCGTGTGTAGATGTAAAGATGTACATATTTAACGATGTGTCTGTGTCTGAATGTCAGTATATGTGGGTGCGTGTGTGTGTGTGCGTATATGGATGTATTTCTATTTAGATATTTTGCTATTTATAACAATGAGAGTGGGAGTGTGTGAAGTACACATACACGCA
>NC_068981.1:103636082-103641683 GCF_001194135.2 Octopus bimaculoides
AATGAGACGTAACTATTCACACGCATCAGGGTTACTTCTCTTATACTCCCCACGTACATTAACAAACAGCTATGATCTTATTGAATAAAGTATAACAGCAGTGATGAATGAACTACACATGCTATGGTTGTGGATTACAACCTGTTCTCGCCATAATAATCAGGCTCTGCCTTCTTCCACTTAGTCTGTAGGCATATTTTCTAACACATACATACATACATACATAGATACATACATACATACATACATACATACATACAAATAAATATGTCCGACGGTGGCTTAGCTAGCCGAAACTTCAAAGTTACTGTCAACAGCATTCTTGTATAAGAATGATAAATTTACTCTCTACAAAAGTATATAGTAATCAATTAGATTAATGTAAAATCATTTTTTTTGAATTATAACTGAACATAAAAACAAGCATTAAGATATATATATAACATCTAATACACTTAATTCACGCAAGACAAACACATTTTCTGTGAGCAGGGATGTTTAAAATGCCTTTCAATGAGGGCCATTATCACCGGATTCCTTCAGTATCACAGTGACACAATAATCACGAGTTAATAAGTAAACGGTTTCGAAGTACACCAGTTCTCTCTACATTAAAGAAAAACACAACACCAAAGTCACCTCTGTGCTACGATCACTAAGCTTTGGAATCTCTGATGGTAGGTCTCTAATATTTACATATATTTATGTGTATGCAGATAGTTGTGTATGAATGTGTCTGATGATCAATATCGGTGTGTTTATGTATGCATGTGCATGAATGTGTGTGTGTTTATGTATGTAATCACACATATGTAATTGCACATATACGTACACTTCATAAGCTTATATATTTACATATTGGTGTGCCTGTATTATTAATCTAAACAAACGAAGATACAAAGCGTACTTAGACCCTGGCAAACACACCACACACACACACACACCACGTATACGCATACATACGTACACACATACGCGCTCTCTAACTCACATACATGCATACATGGATTCATTTATGTATGTACATAGATACATATACATACATATATGTACATACACGTGCATATACAGACATCCGCACACATGCATACACCATATAAACACTTATACATAGATACACACATATTCACTGAACAGGCATGCAGAATAAAGAAAAATGAGTGGCGGGATGAGTATGAAGCTGGAAGAGAGTGAAACATAAGCACAGACACACACACACACACACACACACACATGCACAAACATACAGCTCACACACACTTATACATACTCTCACAGACACACACACACACTTACACATACACACACAAACACACACACACACACACACATTACAAATACCCGGGCATTTTATGTTTGACACTTGCGAGATATTTATTGCTGTCTCCCAACCGTGGTGATTGGTCGTTTGGTCGTTTGGTTTGTTGAGAAGAGAGAAGAAGGAGTACAGAATTGAACAACGCGATAATAGTTGTAGATTTATTAGCCAAACTTTCTGTAAGTAGAGGGAAAGACATAACAAACATATTTTGATAATTAATAACCAAGCAATTATTGAACTTGGTTACCAAGAGATATCTAAAAACTTAATAAAAATGCCAAGACCAAGACAACAACTTACGACGGATATTAAAGTAACTAAATAAATGAAATAAATTCTAACGCCGCAGTTTCGTATGAATTATGGTCTTTCGCATGACGTTCAGATTATTACTAATTTACAGTATGCCTAGTACAAATTGAAGTTGTAGTTTGTTGTTGTTGTTGCTGTTGTTGGAGGTGGAGGTGTTGATGCTTGGGCTGGTGCTTGTGGTGGTGGTGGCTTTAGTTATATAACGAATACATACAATTGCACATACAAGCATATAAACGCGTAAGTGTGTGTGTGTGTGTATAGTTATGCATATAAATGTTTGCACGGATATATTTGTATATATGTATAAATATAGATAGATAGATAGATAGATAGATAGATAGATAGATAGATATGCACAGACATATACATATACATATTTATACACACAATGCATGCTTACACACACACAGACACACACATACACACACACAATCACGTACACTAACACATATACACATAGGCATATTAGCCTACCTACATACGTACATACATACATACATACATACATACATACATACATACATATGCTCCACCTTTGTATAGCTGAATGTCACAAAACCAGAAAATGCACCACAAATTAGAAAATTATAATTATAAGACATTAATGGAACTGTGAAAATATCCAAGACATTCCCTAAGTATGGTCACACATACAAATATGCATGTATATTCGTTATCCAGGTTCAGATATGCAATGAAATGCGTGCATATATACACACACATGCACACGCATACATAGTTTCAACAGTCGTACATAGTTCCAACATGCATATAAATACATATGTACATACATATATGTGGAGGCGTAATGGCCCAGTGGTTAGGGCAGCGGACTCGCGGTCATAGAATCGCGGTTTCGATTCCCAGACCGGGCGTTGTGGGTGTCTATTGAGCGAAAACACCTAAAGCTCCGGCAGGGGATGGTGGCGAACCCTGCTGTACTCTTTCACCACAACTTTCTCTCACTCTTTCTTCCTGTTTCTGTTGTACCTCTAATTCACAAGGGCCAGCCTTGTCATACTGTGTTACGCTGAATATCCCCGAGAACTACGTTAAGGGTACACGTGTCTGTGGAGTGCTCAGCCACTTGCACGTTAATTTCACGAGCAGGTTGTTCCGTTGATCGGATCAACTGGAACCCTCGACGTCGTAAGCGACGGAGTACCAACAACGTACATATATGCATATAAATGTCTAACGGTCAGTCTGGATAAGCTTTGATTTTCAGAAAAAGAAATGAATCGACATGCACAATACAAATGCAATCCGTAAGCGAAACAGTAAAACTATACAAGACATTTCTCAGATTAAAAATGTGACATTGTTTCTGTTATCTACATTCCAACGATGGCGTTTTGTGTCTTTGTTAGAAACCAGCTCCTTCTTCAAAGGGAAAATTTAGATATATGAAAACAGAAAGAGATACTTACAAACGTGGTTTCAAATTTTATGAGAAGTAACCAGCAATTTAAGAGTAAGTGGGTAAATCGATTGCATCGACCCCCAGTGCTCAACGGGTACTTATTTTATCGACCCTGAAAGAATTAAATGCAAAGTTGACCTCGGTGGCATTTGAATTCATAACGTAAAGAGCCGGAAGACATGATGTTATGCATTTTGGTTGGCGACTTGACGATTTTGCCAACCTGCCGTCAGACATGTGTTCTTATATGACTATCAAGTTGATGCTGTTTAAATCCCAATGAAAGAGTCGGAATCCGACACCCTTTAAGGAATACATACATACATACATACATACATACATACATACACGTGTATGTGTGTGTGTGTGTGTGTGTGTGTGTGTGTGTGTGTGTGTGTGTGTGTGTGTGTGTGTGTGTATCAACCAATACTAATAAAATACATTGAGATCGAAGCACCTACGAATGAAAACGGCGTAAGATATTTGGAACTTACCAAGTTATTTGGATTTACATTGAAGACTCTCCATCACAATATAATGAATTATTGATTTCTCTTAGATGTCGTAGGTCAGTACTTGAAAGTCTTGCGTATCTAAGGTAGTGAGTATACTACAATGGAACCCTTCTGCAAGACATATTCCTATACGGAGTAGCTTAGTGTGTACTCAAAACCAGAATACATAGACAAACTTTTTTTACTACCAATGTATAGGAAAACTGTGAATAACCAATCACCGATGTTGCGACTAGCTGCCCAGTTGAATAAAAATCCGTTGTATGCAGCAAATGCAATTTTAGATCAAGATAGCCATTTATCTTTCACACTTAATCTAAATGCATTGTGACAGGCAAACTTACTGCGGCATTCGTTCTGATAAAATATCCCTTATAGGCATGCACTCTCACTCGCCGCTACACGTCTCCCTTCAATATATATATATATATATATATATATACACATACACACATACATACATACACACACACATACATACATACATACATACATACACACATACATACATACATACATACATACATACACACATACATACACAGATACACACATACATACATGCATACAAAAATACCCTGTTGTTGATGTTGAAATTTCAATGAAGGAGCCATGGATCCAGGTTAGAAACCGGTTCTTCCTCTATTAGCAAGAAATCTTGAAATAAACTGAATAATGGCATAAATGCATACATACATACACGTGTGTGTGTGTGTGTGTGTGTGTGTGTTCCAAAGTTTCGGATGTCTTCTGTTTACAACTTAATGGATAAGTTGAGAGAAGAATTAATGCCTTTACCTTAACGAATGAAAGACGCTGCCTCTATGTATTTCTTCAACCGCCTACAAATAGTAGAACATATTTTCCTGAAATCGTGCCCTATCGTCTTTTATCCGGAAAACATAAAAAGGATATGGTAAAAAAATCAACCTTTTGATAAGAGCTTTACTCATTGATGGTTGGACCTGGGGATAAACTACAATAAATACAAACAACTTAAAACCCAGCCTGCAATACGTACATCATATTTACAAGAGTCAGTAAAGAAACGAGTCTATGTAGCCTCAGTGATAAATTTATACAGCTAAAGAAAACTTAACACATGTGGAAGTTCTTAATTTATGGACGTTCAATGTGTTGTCATATTGTACTGCTGTTACCATTCAACAACAAACTGGAAAGGCTGTGGTCGATTAAAATTGGGAGGATACAGCACCAAACAAACCATCACTTCCCTTGAATGAAGATCTACAGAAAGGTGAATAATAAATTTCCAAGCCAATAATTAGAGCTGCACACTTGACTTTGTTATGGCGTTTAGCTGAACAGCCTAAAGCTTTGCTTCAATAAAATTCATTTCGATGAAAGACAATTAAACGTATTCTTCGAAGGATGTGAGAATGGAATTCGGTCAGAATAAATATTTGTAATTGGAGTGAGCAAAGAGGATAAGCTAGACAATAGACTCTGATATAAATGACGTGCATACATACGTACATACATACATACGTACATACATACATACATACATACATACATATACATATGTGTGTGTTTGTGTGTGTGTGTGTGTGTGTGTGTGTGTCTCTGTGTGTGTGTGTGTGTGTGTGCGTGCGTGCGTGTATTCTTTGTCTCCAATGACCATTGTGAATCGTAATCCCGCATTTCCGCTTATAATGATGAAAATTTAAAGAGATTGACGAAGAAGTATTTCAGCAAAATTCACAAAGTTTAATCGTTGTTGTCTTGTAATTCTTCTTCAAGAAGTTTATAGGTTATTATCGTCTAACTTCAAATCTTACCAAAATCGACTCTACCGTTTACGTCAGATGAAAAGCTTCAGCTTGAGCCAGCACGTCTTTACATTCTGAGTTCAAATTCTGCCGAGGTCGACTTTGCCTTTCATCATTTCGGGATCGATAAATGAAATACTGGGGTCGATGTAATCGACTAGTGCCTTCCCCAAAAATTTCAGCCCTTGTGCTTTTAGTAGAAAGGATTATTATTATTATTATTATTATTATTAT
>NC_068981.1:103641892-103644455 GCF_001194135.2 Octopus bimaculoides
TAGTAGTAGTAGTAGTAGTAGTAGTAGGAGGAGGAGGAGGAGGAGGAGGAGGAGGAGGAGGAAAAGAAGAGAAAGAATAAGAAAAATACCGGAGTGGTATGACAGTAGTAGGATGTTGGTGGAATCCTCTTAAATGGTCAAGTAAACTAAATGTGACTTGTGGTTGTAACAATAGTGATTGGAATTGTTTTGAATAAATTAATGAGAACTAGTGACTGTTCTAAGTGTATCGTTTTTAGTATTTGCGTGGGTATTATTCTAAGGCTCTTGTAGTAGTGTCATTTGTGGTGAACGCACTCAAAAGGAGTTTACATTTTGTGATAAAATATGACTCTTTGCTAATGCGCTGATTATAGGTTGCATCGTTCCTGAATTTATAGAGAGGAAAAATTCTGAAGTTGTGTTGCTCATTAGTGGCGCAAATGTCGATGTGTTCGCTGAATGCTATTTTTCTTTCTTCCCGAATTTTGATTTAGGATCTATGTAGAGTCATCCTTTGACGTAGACTGCTTTTGGTTTGGCCTATGTATTGTTCTCGACACTCTGAGCAAGTTAATACGTATATTAGATTTTCCGAAGCACATGTGAAGTTTTTCACTGTAAAACGTTGACCCTGTTTGAAAGAGAACTCCGATTCCTCAATAAGGTTGACACATATACCACAGTTAGGTCTTCCACATTTTTTGACTGACGGCTTCAGTGTTGGTGTTGAGTGTACTTGGGCTTGTATTAGGCAACTTTTCATAGATTTGAGTTGTCTTTTGCTCTTTATAATGGTGTGCGTTTGGAGAATTAAATTCATTCTGTGGTCCCTTTTTAGTAGGGGAATGTTCTGGAGGATGGTGTCGAAGGCTTCATTGTTAAGGGGGTTATGTGTGGAGATGTATGGTAGTGCTTTTGGCTGGAAATCTTTCTTTAGTTTGGGATGTCTGAGTTAGTGGATGTTGAGTTGTAGGGCACGTTGAAAGCCTATATCAGTTAGTTATGGTGAGTAGTTCCTGGTAATGAATGTACTCTTTAGTTCATGTAGTCGTGTGTCTCTGGTGTCTGTATTAGAAGCTATAGCATAAATCCTTTTTTGCTAAGTTGAAAGGGATATTCATTCTAGTGTGTCTGGGGTGGCATGAGTTGAACGGTAGATATTGCTTGGAGTTTGTGGGCTTATAGTATATATCTCTTTCTATTTTGTTGCGCTGTTGGATTTCTTAATGAGGATATCGAGGAATGGAAGTTGTTGTTGATAGCTATATTCCATCGTAAATTGAATGTTTATGTCAAGTCCATTCATAAGTGCTTGAAATTCTTTAAGTCTGTCTATACTTTCATGCCAAAGGATGAAACAGTCATCAAGACACTTCTTCCAATTATTTTCTATGTAGAGGGAGAATGGGTTCCTGTATTTTTCTAGTACCTTACGATAAAGACTGATTTCTAGATATCCCATGACTAGGTTAGCAAAGGAAGGGGCCATTCTCGTACCCATGGCAGTCCCCGGTTTGTTGATAGCAGTTGTCTTTGATGACAAAGAAGTTATTCTCCAAGATGAATTTTAGCCCTTCTATTACGAATTCTTTTTTGATGCGATGTGGGAGTTCTGTCTAATTTTCCTTTCTGACTTTTTCTTGTATGTAGCTATCACCTGGTCTCAGCTGTCCTCCTATTATTGAATCCCAAGTAAACACAACACCATATGGCTATCCTGCGACTGGTTACGTTGTTAGTGACCGCCCTGAATTCTACCAAGGAAACATGAAATAAATCCCAAAGAAACATACATACATGCATACATACATACATGCATACATACATACATACATACATACATGCATACATACGTACATACATACACTGCATATTGCATGCACATCGATATATATATACATATGACAGTAAATATCTGTAAGACAGTATCTACACATAAATTACATATGTACCCATATATGTGTGAGTATATGTGTATGTTTATATATTCAATGCACAATATATCGATTTATATAATCTGGTGGTAATCACAAAAACACCTTTAGTGAACCAGGCTAAAAAATGACGTAGTAAACCTATACGTAGGAGTGCAATGTAGTGCCCCATGCAGTTGAAATCCAGTAAATCCAATCAGTCAAGATTATTTAAGGAAGAGTATATAGAATATAAAGAAAGACAGGGGTATGAGATGAATATATTCATTTCACCAGTTGATATCCATAGGATGTTGGTCGTTTCGCAGCCAACATCATGCGAAAATAATTTATTTTAGTGTACAATAAATCATTTTACATGACTGCATTCTGGAGTTGAGAAAATGGACGTTAACATATTCTGTTGATCTCATGAGTTAGCTTTCTGTACTTACATTCGTTTGTAAAATGTACAATAGTACTAAGCAATTTCTAGTGCAAGCATGTAAAATGATTTATTATACACTAAAATAAACTAGTTTTGCATAATGTTGGTTGCGAAACGACCATCATTCTATGGATATTAACAGTGAAATAAATATATTCCTCTCATACCTCCTGACTTTCTCTATGTTCCTTGTGTGTGTGTGTGTGTGTGTGTGTGTGTG
>NC_068981.1:103644973-103645654 GCF_001194135.2 Octopus bimaculoides
GTGTGTGTGTGTGTGTGTGTGTGTGTGTGTGTGTGTGTGTGATACAGAAATAATATGCCGGTAAGTAAATATTTTCATTCTCTTTCCCATCATGCAAATGCAGAAACAACCCGACTATCATGTGATCAAGTGAAGTAACAAATTATTCAACTTACTTCACCAAGTTGTGAAATATTGTTTGGTGATGCTGGTATTTGCCTTGCTACTAGTTTATATAAGTTTCATTCTTGTGACGATAGCTGCTGGTGACGGGGAAGTGTTAGTTATACGAAAAACAGCTAGTTAATGTTCTGTCGGATCGATCTGCATTTGACAGCTAGAATACACACGTTCATAGAAAAATATGTACACACATATATATGCATCCATACACACACAACATATATATATATGCATGCATGTTTGTTTATACGTAAATGCGTATACATGAATGTTTATATATATATATATGTGTCTGCATGCATGTGTATACATACATGTATATCTATAATATGCACATACTTGTAAATATATGTATAGAAAAATGCTTATATACTACATATATACATATTCATGTGTCTGTTTGTGTATTACTGTATGTTTATACACATGAATATGTGCATAAATATGTATATGTATATATATATATATACTATATATATATATATATATATATATATATATATATATATATATATATAT
>NC_068981.1:103646047-103653445 GCF_001194135.2 Octopus bimaculoides
AAGAAGATTAATGAGTAAACTTTCGCAAGTCTTTGTTATAGACGCTGCCGCCGCCGCCGCCGCTGCTGCGACTGTTTCTTGTTGCTGCTGTTGTTGTTGTTGTTCTTCTTCTTCTTCTACTCCTCCTCTTTCTTATTCTTCTTTTCTCCTGCTCCACTTCCTCCTCCTCCTCTTCCTCCTCCTCCTCCTTCTTCTTCACATCACCAGCAAAATCAATCACTAACACTGTTACCAAATGCAACTCTATCACCATACCTACTGCTGCTGCTGCCAATTGGTTATAGGATGATGGTGTCTGTGACGATGCCGACAATGACGACGACGACGATGACGGCGGCAGCAATGATAGTGGTGGTAGTGGTGGTGGTGGTGGTGACACTGCGTCTACTATTTCTATAATTTGTAACATAAGCACAGTCACATATGTTTGGTAGCGAGTGGGTCTTGTCGATTATCTCGAACTCAATTTTTTAAACTGCTTCTCAGTTTATATAGGATGAAAGTAGCATATTAATTGTAGTCAAAGCTGATCTCACATAGATTTTATCTCAGAATATAAAGGGATGTTGCCAAATACGAGAATGCTAATAATCCTTTCTCCCAAAGCCACAAGGCCTGAAATTTTGGGGGAGGAGACTAGTCGATTGCATCGACCCCAGTGTTTCACTGGTATTTAATTTATCGACCCCGAAAGGATGAAAAGTAAAGTCGACCTCGTTGGAATTTGAACCCAGAATATGAAGACGAACGAAATACCGCTGAGCATTTCGCCGGGCGTGCTAACGATTCTGCCAGCTCGCCGCCTTAAAAAGTTGCCAGCAGGTGGCTACAGAAGTTGGACCCGTACCCCTCAAATGGTGCTAGGACAATTCGTCTCCGGTTATTTCGTCGTCGGTTAATTTGCCCCCGGTCATTTCGTTGTTGATCAATTCATTCCCAGGTCAATTCGTTGCTGGCGAATTCGTCCCAAAATACTCTTAAATGTGAATTTCGAGGGAAAGTTTAGAACAATCACTTTAGGATTAAAATTGTCATTAGACAGTTTTAGATATTTTTTCCTTTCTTTAATCGCCTTCCCTCTCTCTCTCTCTCTCTCTCTCTCTCTCTCTCTCTCTCTCTCTCTCTCTCTCTCTCTCTCGCAAGTATTTTCGCTAAACAGTTTACGAACAAAGATTTTCAGGCAAATTAAATCGAATTAAATTTATTCAATACGCCTACCCATCAACATGATTACCTGCAAGATCATAACTTCAGAGAAAGGAAAAATCAAAGTGGTCGTTCAAGAAAATTGCATATACTCAAAAAATAAGCAAAATGCAGATGGATTGAAGATATACTGGAGGTGCGATAATCGTGTGTGCAAGGGGAGTCTTCATACAGATGAAAATTATAAAGAGCTTAAGACTGGGATCCATAATCACGCTTCAACTGCTGCAGAGGTAAATGCAAGGATAATAGTTTCAAATATTAAAGTTAAATCTATTTCATCTCGTGATGCCCCTTGCTCAATTATCGCTGGTGAAGTTCAGAATTTAAACGACTGTACATCGTCGCAAATATTTTGTATTTATATAGTCTGACGAGCTGTCCACAAGGCTTTGCTTTGTGGATGCGAAACCTTGGGTAACTCAAAGTCAAAGATATAAAATATTTGCGATAATATATCCATAAATACACACACACAAGCAAACAAACACACACACAAATATATACGAAGAGCTTCTTCGCAGTTTCCGTCTACCAAATTCACTCATTAGGTATTAGTCGGCTCTGGACTATAATAGAAGACACTAGCCTAAGGCACTGCACAGTGGGACTGAACCCGAAACCATGCGGTTGCATAGCAAGTTTCTTAACTACATTGCTATGCCTACGCCTGTAATTACATTTGTTATGCTCCCAGTTAATAAAACTGAAGCCATTGACCAAATGGGTCAAACTCAGTTTTCTACCACAAAGATAACATTAGATATCACTTCTAAGATGATAACTGAATTTCTTAATAGAATCTGTTCTTTTGTATCTTGTCTTAGGAAACCACCAGTAGCTTTTATTTGTTTTCCGAATTTTATTTTCAACGACCAAACTTTTTAAATTCGGTTTCCGTGCCTATCTTCACCTAAGGTCATGAACGTTGGGCAATGACTGGAAGGGTACAATCACGAATACAAGCAGTCGAAATGGTGTTGTCTCGAAGGATCTCTAGGATAATGGTATTCGACAGGATGCGTAGGTTGAAAATCAGGGAATCTCTCCAGGTTGAGTCACTATTTCTCTGCATTAAGAAGTTATAGCATTTGTAGCACGGAAGTGATTAGAATGTCGCGGGAAAAAATTACAAGGAGCAAAAATGAATGAATGGATGAATGGTTGGATGGATGGATGGATGGATGGACGACCAACTCTAGTATTTTATTGTCATATAATCTCTCTGTTTTTCTGTCAAACTATTCATGAAGTGGTCTATTTGAAAACTTTATTTCATTTCTCTATATTTTTAAATATTTTCTTTCATTTTGTTTCATTGGCTTCATCTAAAAGTGAATATTTCGTCAGTTTATATATTGGAAGGCTCGGTTGTTAGAATGTCGGACTCACAATCATTAGGTTGTGAGCTCGATTCCCAGATCAGGCTGTGTATTGTGTTTTTGAGCAAGGCACTATTTCACGTTGCTCCAGCTGTAGAAATGAGTTGCGACGTCACTGGTGCCAAGCTGTATCAGATTTTGTCTTTCCCTTGGACAACATTGGTAGCGTGCAGAAGGGAGATTGGTACACATAGGCGACTGCTGGTTTTCCACAAACAAACAACCTTTCCCGAACTGTGCCGCGGCGGGGGAACTTTCGAAGTGCAATTTATTTAATTCTTCATTATAAATTCATCACATACTCATCATCTGCTGCTATGTGACCGTAAATGAAGGCTGCCATATACTTTCGTAATATTCCTAACATAGCTACTGTCGCTTTTGTCCAGTTAATAACTACACTATAGGGTGGCAAGCAGGCAGAATCGTTACCACACCGGGCAAAATACTTAGCGGCATTTCGTCCGTCTTTACGTTCTGAGTACGAATTCCGCCGAGGTTGACTTTGGCTTTTATTCTTTCGGAGTCGATAAAATAAACTCCAATTGAAACTGGGAGTTCATGTAATCGACTAATCCCCTTACCCAAAAAGTTTCTGGTCTTATGCCAAAATGTGAAACCGGCGGTGAGCTGCAGAATCATTAGCGGCATTTCGGCCATCTTCACAGTTTGAGTTCAAATTCCGCTGAAGTGCAAACCAACACCGATTGTGAGGGATCGGTAGGGAACAAATACAAACACACACACACACACATAGACATAGACATATATACATACATATGTATATACATGTACATGTATGTACGTACGACAGGCTTTCGGTTTCCGTGTACGAAATCCACTCACGAGTCTTTGGTCGGCCCGGAGCTATAGCAGAAGACATTTGTTGAAGGTGCCACGCGATGGGACTGAAACTGGAATCATGTGGTTGTGAATCTAACTTCTTACCACGCAGCGACAGCAAAATCTTTTAAATCATTTTCATCCCCCACTCTTCATTCTGTTTATCTCTGGTTTTTCTTTGGACTTCGCTTTTCTTTGAAAGACGCACTTTCTGTTGAATGGGATAAATCGAACAGGAGATGCTTCCTTTCCCGATGGTCATTAGCAACAATATCTGGACAATTTCCTTAATCTCATTGTCTGTGTAGATTGGCACATCCCAGAGTGTGGTCTTTGTCATTCTCTGAAGATATTACAGATGTATGTTTATACAATTTCTTTATTATCAGTATTTCAAAACGTTGGTATATAATGTCCAGCGCGTATAAAATGCAACTCTCTCGTGCTTGTGAATAATATTCTGTTTTGGCTAAGACTAAACAGTCAGAAAAAAAACCTATGATTGATTGTTTCTTCATAACAAATTCTGAAATTTCTTTCTTTTTTTTTTTACTTTTGTTTTATTCTGTTTCACCATATGCTTTGGGTAGTTCCTAGTAAGAAAGCTTTAGTCCTATGTCGCAAAAGGATATCCTTCGGATTCAGGTTTGAGCCATGTGCTAAGTGCGGCATGTGTGTTTTCTTGATCTCCTTCTCTTTTGTTCAGCCTATGCAATGTCTTTTTTTTTTATGCCATCGTCTTAGTATGTCATTCAAAAGTCTATTTTCAGCATAGTTTTAAGTGTTTTGACAATCTGCGGTTTTGATTCTTCATTTGAATGGGCAAACAAAAGATTGAAATGATTCCAGCCATGAGCGTTTGTTTCCTTCTTTCGTTTTTTTTCTTTTATGTGCAAAGTATCTAGGGGCACATTATACATGGTGTCCACAAAGTCTGGGTACGTGGAGTAAATATAATCATGACATAAAGAATTAAATATAAGAAATAATAATTTCTTAAAGTATGTGTTAATCCCCATGTGGGTACATGGAGTAAATAAAATCATAACATAAACAATTAAATATAAGAAACAATAATTTCTTAAAGTATGTGTTAATCCCCATGTAGCCAGACTTTGTGGACACCCTGTAGAATAGCTTCTCTCCGTATTTATGACATTTGATGTGAGTTGTAAGCAATTTCACTGCTATTTCTAGCATTCCAGTGAATTTGTATAATGCTTGCTCGATAGCTTCTTCACTTCCAAATGATTTCTGGCCTTGTACTTAATTTTTTATTATTATTATTATTATTAGTAGTAGTAGTATTGTTGTTGTTACTGTTACTGAGGCGGCGAGCTGGCAAAATCGTTAACACACCGGGCAAACAGTTTAGCGGCATTTTGTCCGTCTTCACGTTCTGAGTTCAAATTCTACCGAGGTCGACTTTGCCTTTCATCTTTCCGAGATCAATAAAATAAGTGCCAGTTGAATACTGGAATCGGTGTAATCGATTTAGCCCCTACCCCAAAATTCTTGGCCTTGTGCAAAAATTTGAAAATCATTATTATTCAGCAGTCTTATTTTTATCACGTGCTTTCACTGCACTACCGAGCACAGCTCTGTGTGCCTTGGGTATGTGCTGTGGTTTGTTGTGGTGCTCTTATTTTCACTGTACTGAAAGTGTTTTAAGTAGGATGTGTGCGGTGCCTAGTAGTACTATTTTCTGCATGTTATATATACTTGTAAGTCCTGATGGTTTTGTTATGTATTTGTCTGAATGTTTTTTTTTATCATACCTAATGCACCTACTATGATAAGAATTATTTCGGTTTTTAGGCTCCACATTCGGGTTACCTCTATTTCCAGATCTTTGTTTCTGTTTTAAGGCTCCACATCGAGTTTATTATTATTGTTGTCATTATTACTATTATTAGCATTATTATTATCATTGTTGTTGTTATTATTATTATTTATTATTATTATTATTATTATTATTATTATTATTATTATTATTATTATTATTATTATTATTATTATTTATCATTAAGACGCACAACGTTACTATTATAGCGGTGAAGAAGAACATTGATGGAAAAATGTAATAAATGTAATACACTGGAAATAATAAACCAAATGCTTACTATCATTCTAAGCAGCGATAGATACATATAGAGAAAAGACATATGGAGAGAAAGATAAGAAAGCGAAAGTGAGAGAGATGAGGAGAATGGTGCTGGCGAGGAGGAGTGATTTATGAATGAGAAGAAAGAGAAATTACGATTCTCATTCAAAGCAGTCGACTGAAATAAGGACGTAGTCATTAATTATTATCCAATAAATACTTGTGCTTATCATGCGAAATTAATGATATCTATGATTGCAGATAACATATGGAAACATCTCGAAGCAAAAAGAAACGCTGTTCGATAGGTAGAGATAAGCAGGCTGGCAGGTAGGCAGGCAGGCAGGCAATTGGAAGGCGATATGAGTTAGGTGAACAAAAGAAACACAATGAGGTCCCAAACATCAGCTCATTATTGACAAATTTATTATTAGCGGAAGGAAAATAAAACGGAAGGAAATGAAAATGACTAGGATTGATTACATAAAAGTTATGAATCAATAGTCTTGAGAAGCGTGAATAGATCTTGTATTAATGAGATTATCAGTATAGATTATATTAAGAAATGTAAGAAATGTGGGGAAGCTAGATTTCGTCTCTAATACTGTATAGTCAGTCTGAAGACATTTCACTCATTGAAAAGAAACATATTTTCAAAAGGACTCTAAAGCAGATTGTATCTATAATAATTATTATTCTATATGTCATGATATGTGTTCGAGGGTTTTAACAGCCTTTTTAAACTATGAAACAAAATCGAGGATATAATCGAAATTTTTTTAAGACAAAGGAAAAAGTTTGAATATTACACTTTCAATAACTTCGATTATGGAACGAAATCGTAAAAAATAATGAAACAATATCCTTCGTCGTTTGCTTTTTACTTGTATCAGTCAGTAGACAGCGGCCTTGCTGGAGTAAAGTGTCTTTGCGTTTGTCCCTATACACACAGCTTGACAACCACATAACTTAGCGGTTCAGCAAAAAAGTCTGAAAGAATAGGTGCCAGACTTAGAAATAAATACTTGGCTCTATTTGTTCGACTAAAGCAGGCACAAGCCACTTTTCTCAGGCCGCACGGGATATTACTCATCATCAGGCCTCTGCACTACTGTAAAAAATGAAAGTAATTTTCCATTAGGCTTGCCATTCAGAAAATACCGCGGTCCACTGGTCGCCCATGACTGGGGACAAACACATATATGTGGATATATATAGATGAGAGACTCTCCCGTCGGAGATGACGTATGAGTTTTCAGCGAAAAGACAAAGACACGTCCAACCAACCAACCAACCAGACAATCAGCAACACATTCATATTACTATTACTACTATTCACCAATGTTTACAATCCATTCACTTCACCAAATGACACCTCATGTGAGTCCTCAAGCCATCAACATTAATACGGATATGATCATGAGCATGGCTTATTAAACCACCACATGTATTGTCACAATGTGGACAATACACACACTCATACATACATACATACATACATACATACATACATACATACATATGGGATATGTAACGAACTGCCTCAACAAAAACCTGGAAAAATTAGGGTTCTTAAAACCTGAAAGAAAAAGTTTGATTAGAAGACTACAGATTCAAGCCATCAATGGAACTGTAAAGATATGTAAAACTTTCCAAAAATTTAGCACATAAATACATATGCATGCATCTAGACATGAAAATATGTACATAAAAACGCATCCATAAACCATACAAATCTGCGCATAAATACATATGCATACGCCTAGACATGAAAATCTATATATATAAAAATATGTCTGTCTGTCTGTCTGTCTGTGTGTGTGTGTGTGTGTGTGTGTGTGAATCTCTAAAACTCGAGAACTA
>NC_068981.1:103655893-103665344 GCF_001194135.2 Octopus bimaculoides
AGACGGCGTTTTTAGATTTCATTATTCTCTTTAACCCGGGCAAAGTCGGGTATTTCTGCTAGTATATACATAAAAACGCATCCATAAAACAAACATACAAATCTGCGCATACACTAACACCAAATACTGCACACACACACATATGCACAAATACATAGATGATGTTGATAAAAGTTTCAATGAAGGAACTTTGAATCTACGTTAGAGTCCGGCTCTTTCTCTATTGACAAGAAATACAGAAATGAAACTGATTGATAACATACATGCATACATACATACATACATACATACATACATACATACATACATACATACATATTTGTAAGCAGAACAGTAAAACTATGCAAGACTTTTCCCAGGTTTAAAGCGTGACCTTGTTTACGTTATCTGCATTCCAAAGATGGGTCTTTGTATCTTCGTTAGAAATCAGCTCCTCCTTCAGAGGAAGAATTTAAATGATTAAATATAGAAGAGACATACATACATGTGTGCGCGCCAAATTCAGTCAGAAGGTATTGGTTGACCTGATGCTGTAGTAGAAGACACTTGCCCAAGGTACTGTGCAGTGGGACTGCACCCGAAGCCACGTGGCCGCATATCGATATTCTTAACCACCCACCCATGCCTGCACCTAGATTTATGAATTCATGCATCAAAACTGAAATATATCGGTTATAAAGCGTGTGGTTTCTGCGATACCACTGATTATTCATGATACTAAAGAAGTCAGTAATTTATCGGGCGTGGCTGAGTGTAATGGTGCTCTTTTATTCTTTTACTCTTTTACTTGTTTCAGTCATCTGACTGTGGCCATGCTGGAGCACCACCTTTAGTCAAGCAAATCGACCCCAGAGCTTATTCTTTGTAAGCCTAGTACTTATTCTATCGGTCTCTTTTCCCGAACCGCTATATTACGGGGACGTAAACACACCAGCATCGGTTGTGAAGCGATGGTGGGGGTGGACAAACAGACACACAAACACACACACATACATATATATATACATATACGACGGGCTTCCTCCAGTTTCCGTCTACCAAATCCACTCACAAGGCTTTGGTCGGCCCGAGGCTATAGTAGAAGACACTTGCCCAAGGTGCCATGCAGTGGGACTGAACCCGGGACCATGTGGTTGGTAAGCAAGCTACTTACCACACAGCCGTTACACGTAAGGGCACGTGGCCTAGCGGATAGGGTGTTGCACACATGATCATGAGATTGTGGTTTCAGTTCCTGGACCGGTTAGTATGTTGTGTTCTTGAGCAAAACACTTCATCTCATGCTGCTATGCGATCACTTTGACACCTGATATATGGTACTCTGTGAACCTGTTCAGCACATATATTTGGTCACTATAAACAAGTCATTTGTGAAGGTCGTTCAGTAGAAACTGAAAACTCATACATCGTCTTTGACGAGAGATTCCTTCACTTAGTTGCAAATCCTTACATTCTGATGTGAAATACTTGGTCGACTTTCCATACTTCAGACTTTAATAAAATAAAAAGCCTTTGTTGTTGTTAACCAGGTCAGCTTTAATCATACAAACATATTATTTAAAATATTTCATCTGTGACCATCCCGTTTCAATTTTAGCAGAGTAACCACTTTTAGCAAGCAGTGTAACTACATTAACCAGTAAGCCGTTTTTTTCTTTCTAAAATAGTAGTAAGTTAGTTGAGAGAGAGGGGTGGGGATAGAATGAAGAGAGATGAAGAAAGAGATTTGCTTGCTATTTCTAGCAACGTCATATACTGGGGGCGATTCAGTTGACTATGTTTCTCCCCAGTATATTCAGGGAGATGTGCTATTGCAGAGGATTTGATATTCATAATATAAGCTAACTCAAGCTTTCTATAAAGTTAGTAAAGAAAGAAAGAAAGAAAGAAAGAAAGAAAGAAGTGTGATACAGAGAGATAGAACTGACTTTGGTGGAATTGATACGGTATCGGATTAACGACCAAAGGGCCTGCAAACCAGTGTTATGATGCCTTTGAACATCACACGAAACATGGGACTACAAGAAGAAACCAATGAAATCAGTGCTTCGTTCAAATCTTATCGTGAACATAACTAAGCAAGCCAGCAACCTAACAGAAGTCAAGGGAGGTAATACTTTTTAATAGATGAATCTGATGTGTAAAAATTAAGTAATATTATCGGGCTACTGTTAGATAAATCATATACGATTTTGACAGGGAAAATCGATTTTATTTTTGTGAGATTAGTATGATACTAGATTCCAATACGAATTTAGTCAATACCTCCCTTATCAGCCATTAAATAAATAGATAAATAAAGCGTAAGAGAATTGCATTCCATGGTTGTATGACACCAGAGTTTCGACAGAATTTACTGGATAGTCGATAAAATGGTAAATTTAAGACTAAGATGGACGAATTCAATATCGACTTACCTTTTCCCAGCTTCAAGAGAGAAGGATGTTGAAAACAGTCCCCAGTAACAATATAATTATCTATTCGTTGTTATATTGATCTTGATCCGCATCAATTTTACTCAGATTTCAAGCAACCTTATCCTTTACATCAATTCTGGGTCAATTTTGAGTTAATTTGAAATCAGATAACCGGAGGAATTTGCGAATTAGTTAAGTCCCTTAACAACGTAGCAATTTTGTACAAAATAATTTCGACATATATCGATAGGAGTTGTTAGACTACTTATTAACAATGAATATGTGTACTTTAAGAAAATAAACCGTTGCAATGAAGTATGTGAAATACTCCATCACACACACCTATTTAGAAGAAAAACCTATCTGTAGAAAATGGAAATCTTTTATGGCACAAACAGTTTCGGTTTATCGGATTAATTTAATCGTAATAAAATAATGACTTGTGATTTAGAAATAAAATCGGTTACTTTGGGAGGAGGGAGTTAGTCGATTACATCAAACCTAGCACTTGACTGGTACTTTATTTTATCGACCCTGGCGGGATGAAAGGCAGAGTTGATTTCGGTGGATTTGAACTCAATACAAAGACCCGGAACACAGCATTTTCCCGATATTCTAATGATTTTGTCAGCTCACTTCCCTAATTGTAATAAAATAATGTTTTCTATTCACCGGATGCGATGATGGCATTTGTACAGAAATAATGGTTTCAAATTTTAGCACAAGGCCAGCAATATTTTAGTGAGAGTGGGAAAGTCTATTACACCCACTTCAGTGCTCCACTGGTATTTATTTTATCAACTGCGAAAGAATAAAAGGCTGAGTCCCTCGGTAGAATTTGAAATCGGAACGTAGAGAGGCGGGAAAATGCTTCAAAACATTCGACGCCCAAAACGATTCTCCTAGCTCACCGTCCTCCTGTAGAGAAATAATTATGGCGAATTTAATAAATACCAGAAGAATATTGGTATTTATTGATATGACATTGAAAAAGTGAAAAGCAACAACTAAGTTCAAACTCGATGTCTTGAATTCAGAACATTAAGAGACGAAATAAATAGTATTTGGTGAACATTCAATAATTTCACCTGCTATTTCAACCAAACAACTAGCTTTAACTTCTGCAAAATATGACGATTATAAAATCTGAAATTTTGAAAACATTTTCATCGATGATCCACTATATTCCTGGCCGTAATTGCTAACACAATCTAAAGAACTAATGAATTAGTTTTCTTCCACTGAAGAATTTAAAAAGGAATTATTTAAACACGTTACTATGAGATTATGTGTTGTTTCTTTGTGAGTGAATATAATATATATCTTTCAATTCTGGAATACTTTTACAGAGACATTGCATATGCACATCGTGATAAGTTTCTATTTGCATGATTTCCTTGTAAAATATGGCATTTATTCGTGTGTTAATATTCATACAATCAAGGTTTAATATTAGCACTTTAAATAACCTACACATTACAATAACAATGAGTCACTGTCCCCAAATAATACTGCTCTGATTACTATTGTGTACATCCTTTAGAAAAAGGAAATGTTTTCTTGTAAATTTATTGATTTAGTCTTCGATCGTATCTGCGTTCGTGCTTATTTTATACATACGCTTTAAGCACGAGAATCTAAGGATCAACTTAAAATTCCCTTGTTAATTAAATTCCTTGATAACGTTGCTGCATATTTGCAATCTTCGAAATCCTCGCGTGTGGCAGCGTTTATTTCTCCTTCATTATCATATTTAACAATCATTGACTGAAATAAAGAGGAATCGATTAATGTTTTCACACTTTCCGGGAACGATATATCCAGTCACCGCTGTGTCTTCTTAATCAGTTTTCATAGTATTTATCTGCGCTTCATTTGAGAGAAGACTCGATTAACGTTTATACTATGCTACATATATATAAAGGACTCAGCTGGCAAAGTTGGCATAGTTAACAGTGTCAATCAGACAGCCTGTTGAAAGACCGAGCATTCGTAATTTGTCATAGGCACTGCATTATATTAATTAACTCTCAAACAACCGACTCTAAATAATAGTGAGTCAACTTGCAATGATGAATATGACTCAAATCTTCACACCATGAAGACTAGCCATAGACTGAGTCGTCTCTCAACGGTTTAACATCTCAGAAGCGCGACTACATCAGGAGAAAGCAAGTAAATGAGGAAGCACTCTAGTGAAAACTACTACATGAAAACTTGATTTTCCCCAGATCAACTCTACAAGAGCAGATTTATAGCATGTGTACAGTCGGCCTCGAACGACGAGGCGGCGTAACTCACAGATCTGTTATCCCATTATACTATGCTTCCACTTAGCTGACATCTATACAGCACGTTTCATTATGCAGTTATATATCCATACAGGTATAGTGTTTCAGTCTATTTTGTGATAGGTACTACCAGAAAGGCGGACAATGTGAACTCAGCCTAAGTACATTACTTGTTGTTCTGTTCCAGCGAAAGCGTTTCCACCCGTTTCCTCAACCCGCTAAATTAAGCAGCTAAATATGTTTCAAATTTTACGCCAAACGAAGAAATCTCTAAATAGCCGATCGGCTTAACATCTAAATCTCCTTTGAGTCATCCCCCACAGCCTTAAATAAAGAAAGGTTAGTTTGGCTAATGTAGTCCTCCTTTACAAAAAATGGGATGGCTATGAATGGAATGTCGTTGATTATAGATCTTCTTGATCAGAGATATCTTAGGGAAACAACAAATGCTACATTATCATATTAAAAAACGAATAGATACACTGGATAAGATAGTCTGGAATATGTCACAAAAGAAAACAAGAAGGCCATTACTTGAATGAGAGTCGAAACATGTAATTTAGATATACAGAAATATAAAGAGTCGACCTTCAGTGTTATCCCAACAGTTCGAAATACGTTACTTGATGACATGAAACCATATTTTACATTAATACAAGGTTTCATACTTATGTAAGATAAATAAAACCATGCAACATTAAGTCTTTTCTTTTAGGAATGAGCGACACAAGGAAAAATTTAAAAAATAAATCACTGAACTACAACAGCCAAACTGGATCATATAAACAGGTGACTGGACGTTATACTCCCTACTCAATAACATTAAACTGCTATAGTGCTATAATACTTCGAGAAAAGTACTATTTAACATACAAACAGTTACTTGATTGCACTGTAACGCTTAACGTTATATTATTAGAGGTGTGTATAAGTACACTTGATCAGAAAAGTGAGTAAAGATAATGTAATAATAAAAACTACAAATCTTGTTAAACCATCGACGGACGAGCCGAGTGATCCCCCGTCCAGGGTTTCGGTGCTGCTACTTGCTTCTACTACTGATCCGCTACTGCCGCTCTATCGTTCATATTGTCTTCTTTAGTAGACCCGAGGCTATAGGAGAATACACTTACCCAAAGTGACAAGTAGTGGGACTGAAGTAAGCTTTTTACCACACAGCCACGTCTGCCCCTATTATTATTCTTTTATCTTTTTAAAGAAATAAATCCTGTAGGAATGAGATGTTTTCTCTACTAATGTTTTCGTTACTAGCGCACATACTAAATAAATTACAGGTGTGCTGTACAACAGAAGTACTATGTCGGTGACCACTGTGCAAATTATGTATGCAGAAGATAAAGAACTTGCTTGGTTTGTAACTAATTTATATTATATACGCTGATAACGTGGTTAATTAATAATGCACGATGCAAGCGTTTCTTTCTCTTTTTCTGTAAACGGCCATTGACATCAGAAATTAAATCGAAACTGAGACATCTGATATACACCAGATATGTAAAAGATAAACACGTCATAATGGACTCATCGCAAAAGCTGGAAAGCAACCCTGCAAATGCATGGCTGTGTAGTTAAGAATAGGTGCAAACGTGGTTGTGTGGTTAAGAAGCTCACTTGGTTTCGAGTTCAGTCCCAGTGCGTGGAAGTTTAGACAGGTATCTTCTACTGTATCCCCGTGCTAACCAATGTCTTGTGTGTAGACAAAAACGGTGGAGAAGCCCCTTGTATAAGTGCACGAGTATGTCTGCGTGTGTATGTTTGTACATGTGTTTATGCGTGTGTTCTCCCTATACCGCTTGACATTCGGTTTTGGTTTGTTTACGTCCCTATAATACAGTGGTTCAGCAAAAGGACGTCCATTTACACCAAAGATACTGTGTAACAATTTCTTTTTTGTCTTTGGTCAGTATGTGTTACTTCACATTTGCTTCTATCTAGAAATCAAAGGAAATGACTACTATTTCCTTTAAACTTTGATTTTGTGACCTGAACAGCAACGTATTGAAACTGACCTATTTTCCATTACATTTCAGATAAATTCAGCGCTGAATTGTTGAAGCAGAAATATCGTTATAGCAAATACTCTGCTCAACACCACAGATTTGCTTGTTAGTTGCTTGACCCTAATCACTTGAGCATGTCTCTTAGTGACTGAAAATATGTGCATGTCTGATCATGAGCAAGAGTAGTAGAGGAGCGTTATAGCTAAGAGTTGAGAGGGATTCTTTAGGGTTTGAATAAATGTAACAAAAGCAAAGTTTGAAAGAAACATTAGTCATTTTTCGTACTTTCTAAAGGTAGGCAAAGAGGAAATAACAGTTGCTATCCAAGGACAAAATTCGTGTTCCACAGTGTAATTGCATGTACTTATATGGAGCCCGCATGTCAATGGTAAATCGCTAATTTGAAGTTGACTCAACCTTCTTATTAAGTTAGTAGTAAAGCTAGAGCTGGCTTACTCACGATAAGATTTGGTTAAAGAGATATGTTGTATCTTCTTGTAGTCCCATGTTTCATGTCATGTTCAAAGACATCATAACACCGGTTTGTAGACACTTCGGTCGTTAATCTGATACCGTATCAATTCCACCAAAGTCAAACGACGCACTAGCTAAATAAGTTATAATACAACGAATACTGCATAAAAGAATTCGACAAAATAGAACAACAACGATTATTCACACAAACTAATAAGCTAAAATATATAACACAGGCAACAAATATATCTAGAAAAGCACAACTTAAAAATACTTGAACCACGTATAAAGTGCATTATATGGAACAAATACATACTAACTAGAAAATCGAACACATTGTCAAAAAAAAAACTTTCTAAAACAGAACAGAAATGTATTATATTAAACTATAAACTAAAACTACTAATATACTACAAAATTAAAAACGTTTTATAAATAATCACAGACATGTAAGCAAGCTACTAAAACCAGTGTAACTTATAAATTTTCTTTTAAAAGTGAAATCTGTAAACTTCACGACTCCAGCTTTGAAATTGACTGTACAAGAACGACACACTCTCCACGGTTCGTCACCCACAATATGAAGGAATTGCGATTTACTACACCGAGCAACACGAAACAAAACTAAACAAGAAAACACTGGTGGAGACAACACTTCAATAGTCTGCAGAATTTTCCATGAATATTGACCATTAATGTTGGAAGCAAAATTCCTAATACAACATATAACTGAGATATACTCAGACAACATACGCCTAATTGATGTATAAATGCAACGGTTGAAAATCAAATTCCGTCATCACCAACATGTGTGTGTGTGTGTGTGTGTGTGTGTGTGTGTGTGTGTGTGTGTGTGTGTGTGTGTGTGTGTGTGTGTGTGTGTGTGTGTGTGTGTTTTTTTTATCCTTTACTTTTCTCAGCCATTAGACTACGACCATTTTGGGGCACCGCCGTGGAGAATTTTAGTCGAATGAATCTACCTCAGTACTTATTTTCTATAAACCTGATAATTATTCTCTTTCTACCGAACCGTTAGGTTACGGGGGCGCAAACACACCAACAAAGGATGACAAGTGGTGATGGGATACAAACACTAACACACACACACACACACACACATACGACAGGCTTCTGTCATGTTCCGTCAACCAAATCCACTCACGAGGCTTTGGACACCTTAAGGCTATAGTAGGAGACATTTGTCCGGGGCTCTACGCAGTGGGACTGAACCCAGAACCATGTAACTGGGAAGTAACTTCTTGTCACACACCCATACATATACATACACACATACACGCACGTTCGCGTGAATAATGCACTGTTCTGTTATTTGTAGGTTCAACATAAAAATACTCCATCCAGTGAGAGATAAATATCATTTAATGTATACAGGATATAAATTCGAGCACCATAGGTTTCATGAACGATTACCTGGAAACACATAGAACGCATGCAAGCTTGTCAGGCAATTATGTTTTCACAGTATAAAACTAATAACAGCTCGAATTTAACGTATATGTATCACGAATTATGTATGTATGTATGTATGTATGTATGTATGTATGTATGCATATGGTTAATTGTGAGAGGGAGTAGGGTAGAGATATCGGTTTTATAGGGGTACTATGTGTGGAGACAGTGGGAATGAATATAAGTTATTCCGAAAAATTAACGGATTTAAAATTAATATGGATGGTTGCAATCAGATGAACGGTTGAGGAAATGTTCAAACTGGCATCTGATATTAGCTGTGCAGATTTTTAACTGAGAAATCTAGAAACTAATTAATTAAAACAGCTGGATACGCATTATTGGCGTACATTATTAGAGAACCGATGTTTTGTTTAGACAGATTAGACAAATGTATTACTTGTAACAAATGATATTTAAGATGCGCGAATTAATCAGTCAAGCCAGTACGAACAGATATACAAACAGATATACGCGTGTGAAGCCAATTAAGAAGCTACTGCAAGCATCTCGACGGCTGTGCATAGATTAAAATGAGCACACACACACGTACAAGCACACACATTTACAACCCTATGTAAAGTAGTGAGAATCCGTGGAAAATCTACAGGCGATAAACGTCTAGATTTAACGCTAACTTGTGGCAATAACTGGATCTAAATGGATTAAATGAATAAAATACTTCTTTACCATTTAATAAACAATAAAATCTACGATCACGTGTGTGTGTGTGTATATGTGTGTGTGTGTGTGTGTGCGAGTGTGTGTGTGTGTGTGT
>NC_068981.1:103665595-103670185 GCF_001194135.2 Octopus bimaculoides
GTGTGTGTGTGTGTGTGTGTGTGTGTGTGTGTGTGTGCGTGTCTGTGTGTGTGTGTGTGTATTTGTATATGTGTGTATATGTGTGTTTCTCCTCTCTTCTTAATTATTCGAATTCTTCCTCTGAAGAAACAGTTGGTTTCTATCAAAGATATAAAGCCCCATCTTTGGAATGTAGATAACAAAAACAATGTCACATTTTAGACTTGAGAAAAGTCTTGCATATTTTTTCTGTTCCACTTACAGATTTTATTTGTAATATGCGAATAAGCTGGTTGATTTCTTTTTCTGAAAATCCAAGCTTATCCAGGCTGACAGTTAAGCATTTACTTACAAAACTAAGTGCTCCAATTATTTGGGGTACAAATTTAAATTTGTAATTTGGATTTAGAGGCAAGAAAGTTCGAAGCAGTTGTCCATAGTTATCTTCTTTCTCATTGACTTTCAAAGAGATATTCACATCAGCAGGACAGCTGACCTCTTTGACAGTGCATACTTTTTCTGGTCTGTCCCAAACAACAATATCCGGCCTGTTATGCTTACGCTTGACAGATGTTTTGATGGGAATATTCCACCAATATTCCCTGTGCTGATATTTGTGTACATATTCAGTAACAGGGAGATTGTCTGTATTTGTTCCAGGACAGTCTTTTTTTTACCGAATGGCCTTGAATATTGTTTTTGCGACAATGTCATGTCGCATAGGAAGGTAGTTCTTTTATTACATTTGGGTGCAGCTGCTAATGTATGTATGTGTCTCTTCTGTTTTTTAATTATTATAAATATTCTACTGAGGAGGGAGCCGGTTTCCAACAAAGATACAAGGCTCCATCTTTGGGATGTAGTTAATAGTTAACACAGGTAAATTCATGTTTAGGACTTGAGAAAAGTGTTGCATATTTTTACTGTTCCACTTACAGATTGCACTTGTAATGAGCGAATTAGCCGGTCGATTTCCCAGTTTATCCAGATTCTCCTTTAAACATTTACTAACAAAACCTAATGCTCCAATTAGTATTGGTATGACTATGAATTCATAGTCTGGATATAAAAGCTGGAGGTTTCGAAGCAGTTGTCCATAGATAACCTCTTTTTCTTTGATTTTCAAAGAGTTATTTATATCTGCAGGGCATCTGACCTCTATGCTGGTACATACCTTTGCCCCTCTGTCCCAAACAACAATATTGCGGCCTGTAATGTTTACATTTGACAGAAGTTTTGATGGGAATATTCTACCAGTATTCCTTGAGTTGGTGTTTATGAATGTATTCTATAACAGAGGGATATTCTAAGTTTATTTCAGGACAGTCTTTTTTGTGGATGGCATTGTAAATTGTTTTAACTACAACATCGTGCGGCATAGGGAGGTAGTACCGCGACGATATTTTAGGACAGCTGCTAATCACATACGTGATGTGTTCCACAGAAACATGATATAGCCTACACATGCGGTTGCATGTGTAGGCTATGAGATTACAAGAGTGTCACTGTCTCTCTTGTTCACCAGGTACTTTGTGTTCAATCCTGTTCCTGGATTGAAAACGCATAGCCCTCAAAGTGTGATGTGATGTAGTGCTCTTGTGTCTTGCGCTTCGTGTCAATTTTACTGTCTTCTTCAAGCTTCCGGGCAACATACCCACGCATAGTCTTTTTTGTATGTATGTACGTATGTATGTATGTATGTATGTGTGTGAGTATGTATGTATGTGTGTGTTTGTGTGTATGTGTGTGATTTGTGTATGTATTTGTCCCCCACCACCACTTGATAGCCGGTGTTGGTTTGTTTACGTTCCCGTAATTTAGTTATTCTGAGTTTAAAAAAATAAATACCTCGGTTGATTTCTTCGACTAAGCCCTACAAATCGGTACCCCAGCATGGTCGCAGTCCAATGACTAAATACATACATACAAATATGTATGTATGTATGCATGCATGCATGTATGTATGTATGTATGTATGTATGTATGTATGTGTGTGCGTGCGTGTATGTATGTATGTATTATGTATGTATGTATGTATGTATGTGGACAGCTAAAATTATGTACATTTCTACTTCGTATTCTGCTACTTAAGTGATCTGCTGTCTTTCAATAAAATACAAAGATCGCATAGATAATGCATCTTCTTGCCTTTGATGCAAATATCAGTGAGATAGACAATCAGAGAGAAAGAAAAAGAGAAAGAAAGATAAGGAGAAAGAGAATGAGAGAGAGATGCTGCCAATTATGTTAGTAGATAAATAAATGCAAAGTAATATTTATCTATATGGAATGACATCAAAGCCAAGGACAGCGTGTGTATGTATTTGAGTGCACTTATATAGTAAGTAAATTAGAAAGCGAAGTGAAAGTTTATAAAGGAACAGAATAAAGTGATAGGGATATACATATATATATTTGCATATGTTTGTATCTATTTGTGCGTGTTGTGTGTGTGTGTGTACACGTACATATACTCACACATACTCAATGGTAGACAACAACGTGCTGCTGAAGAAAGAAAATCAGTGATACAGGAGAAAAGAAAAGGAAGTTACTATCAATCTATCTTTCATCTTTACTCTTTTCTCTTTTATCCTAGATTTTATCTTTCATTCTGGACTATCTACACCAGTTTGTACCTTCACTTCTCTATAATCCTGACCGACATATTGTCTCCACAAACATTTTGATATCGTTCTACGAGCAGCCTTCTGCTTTTCGTCTCCTATCACAATCGTCTGATTAACTCTAAATTAAAGAACCCATTTCATATCTTTCTATTGCACAATAACCCTCTTCTTGTAAGTTAAGAATATTACTTAAGTCTGCTAACTTATCAGAGTTCCTAAAACTCTACGCTTGATATTCAACGCGAGCAATGTGCTTTACCTGTCAAAGAAAACTAAACAAATCGTAAACTGGGACACATTTAGCTAGCTCTATAACACACGCAGGACGACAATCAAGAAAGCAATGGATACATTCGTACCATGCACGGTATTAAACCTTCTTTATCTTCCAAATTGCAGTTGAACCTTCTGGTTCTTTATTCAGATGATCTCCACAATGTTTGCAGAAACTCAACGTGCATCATTTGATATTGTTGAAGGAAAGTCAGAGCTTTACTAGCTGTTACAATCGTCATACACTGAGTACATTCTAACGATAAAAGTGAATATCGTTCAAAATACATATGCAGCGGGAAACCGTAATATAGCTGGAAGAACTGAAAACGTTTTTTGGTTAGTCATAATCAGTATGCATTGTATATAACATTACAAGAAGAGCTTGTAATAAGTGAATGTTATTCGACGAATGAGAACAGTAATCTTCAGTTCTAATTATTCATCTACGTTATTGTTATAGAAAGAAAACCAAGGTACGTTGAGGAGTTCTCTTCATGCCAGAAAAAAATGTATGCTCTAAGAGAAGCTATAAATATGTTTGTGGAAATGGTGAGTGCTTTAGTGGTAATAGTAACAATTCTTATTACTATCCAGCATTTTGAGAGCCACAACTACGGCTACTGCCAGGATCGAGAATTTTCAGGCCTGCATGCTTCGCTGCAGATGTTGCTAGATTCCTGATAAACCATCCCCAGTCAAATTCTCTTCTACATTCTCTTCAAACGTTGTCTCTTTTATTGACCCCCAGAATAAACCTGGTTGAGGAGATCTGTGATGACGTCATCACTCGAAAATCCAGGATGTGTTCCTTATAATTTGATTGGCCAGGTTATTGAAAACGTATTACTCAATTTGCAAGATCATGTTTATCTGTTTATGCACATTTTGTTTGTAAAGATAACAGTTGGGTTTAACATTGAGGCAGAGATCTGCTACAAGTTCATATGATAAAACTTGACCGTGAAACAATTTAAGATCAACTTACGCAATGAGTATGATATAGTTAATGCCAAGTCATAAGAAATGTCTCATGCGTAATAGGTTTAGAAGGAATTCAAAGAAAACTCAAATATAAATTGACATATATGTCAATATGTGTGAATGCATGCATGTATTTGGGTGTGTCTTTCACCTATGTATATCGGCAAAGTTCTGCAATAGAACAGTGGTTACGAATCAAGTTATGCAACCTCAAGTTAAAGACACTTCTTTTGTCAATCTCGCTGTTAGAGAACAGTGAGCGAGATGTTAGTTAGTCGGAAACCTCAATCAACGAGGATACTGGGCAGAAATTGTGATATAAGATAAATAATAATATATATAAACTGAAGCACAAAAAATCTCCATAAGATTTGAACTTTCATAAGATCTGAACCTATGGTATATGAACTGCTAGGCGAATATGATGTTTGTTTGTCTATCGGCCATATCGTAAATGATTAGAGCGGAAGATAAAACAGCGAGAAAGAGTAGTATGTGTGTTTCTGCAGTGAATGAGAAGCTATGTAAAGAAAGAAGCAAAAAGATAAAGAGCGTGAGAGAACGAGCGACAGAAAGAGAGAGAAATGAATAGATATCACGTGATAGAGGGGTAGTATTCGTTGAAGGATATTACTGAAGACATATCAGTCAAGGAAAGAAGGGAGAGAAAGAGAGAGAGGGAGAAAGAGAGAGAGAGAGAGAGAGAGAGAGAGAGAGAGAGAGA
>NC_068981.1:103670668-103671573 GCF_001194135.2 Octopus bimaculoides
AAGAAGAAGAAGAAGAAGAAGAAGAAGAAGAAGAAGAAGAAGAAGAAGAAGAAGAAGAAGAAGAAGAAGAAGAAGAAGAAGAAGAAGAAGAAGAAGTGTTAGTATATGAAGGTAAAATTGCTTGAGGAAGAGAGAAAAAAAAAGAGAGAAACCAAGGGAGGTTATCAGAGTGAAAAAGAAAGAAGTGAGAGAAATAGAGTTTTGTTTTGTTTATTTATTCACTAAATCTAAATCAAAATCTTAATAATTTTCGGAAACATTTGATCTTGGTATTTTTTTCCTTTCATGTTCCTGCCTTAATTATCTACCTTACGATTTACAATTCTACTGGCCTGGTTGACTTCTCGTAGGAAACGGACACGATTTCGGAGAACGGATTTGGAGCGCAGTGGATTGTAAGTCGTCATGCGTGAAAGCTAGGATATTCACTTGGGTTATGAATTCGGCGTTTCTATTCGCTAAATACCCAAGATATAACGACTGGCATTATGTATATGTGTGTAAATAAATAAATGTATGTATGTATGTATGCATGTATGTACGTGCGTGTGTTTTTTTTTAGTCTAGTCAACAAATGAGGTATTTTGCTGATTGACAAACTCATTTTCTGATTCATTTGATATATGTATAATGGTTCGTGTGAGTGCATCATCCTCAAGAAATTTTACATCCTCAGCTACATACTTGCATACAAACATATATACATACATGCATACATCCATACATTCATATTTATCCATCTATCTATCTATCCCCTTCTTCTTCTTTTTCTTCTTCTTCTTCTTCTTCTTCTTCTTCTTCTTCTTCTTCTTCTTCTTCTTCTTCTCTCAATCTATCCATCTGTCTGTCTGTCTATCTGACAGTGTTAATCTCTCTCTATCTCTCTCTCTCTCTCTCTCCCTCTC
>NC_068981.1:103671626-103679295 GCF_001194135.2 Octopus bimaculoides
TCTATCTATCCATCATTCCATCTAGATATTCAGCGCAGTATCTCCTCAACGCTTTTGATAAAGCTGCCGCGTATCTCCTAATGTAGCACCCATGTCAGCATGAATGTTCTTGAGGGCTAAAGCCTTTTCCTGCAGACCACCAGATAACAAAGTGAGGTACCCTGTCAAAGATTTTCGACGAATTCTAAGATAGGGATCCTACTCTGTCTGAGTACTTCTCTTGTAGTTATAAGGAATATGGATCAGTAGCATCATTCCCACGTACAAACCTTAATGCATCTCATCAAGGTTAATCCTTTACTTCATCAGTTTTCAAGTAACTCTTTCTGTAACTTTCATAATCTAATCCAACAATTTGATGCTTTTGTATTTTCTTACTTTGTCCTTATTGCATTTTACTATCAAACAAAAGCGCCAATCACTGGTTATGACACCTTCTGTACTACTTGATGGACTCTGCGGGTGTTTCGAATATTTTAAACATTTCAATGGTAATTTTTAATGGACGGACTAGGTACATTCCCTAACTTCGCTCTGACTATAATGTTGTCAATATGAATGGTTGGTCTCTCTGTTGATCGATCATCTTGAAATGCATATTCTATAATTAACAATACTGATAATATCAGTTCCATAACTCTTTCTTTTTTATCATTATTATTAATATGCCTCTATTATTATCAATACATATCTCCCCAATGACATCACGATTAACTCTGGCACACTGTCTTTCAATCTAAAATATTTCACTCCTTTGGTCCAAACGTCGCAGAACATTTACAAATCATTCTACTTTTCCCCCTAGTTAAATATATTTGACGCCGAGCTTCTCTTCTAGCTATTGGTAATTCTCTCTGCTTTTCCCATTTTCTCCAATCTTTCCAATCCTATCTCTTAACTATTATGGCTCTAACTACTCGTCATTTCACCATCACAACACTTTTGGTCTGGCTGGAACTTTTTATCAACTACACATTTGATATAGATAAGCATTGGACGCTTATCTTGGGAAATCTCCCAGTTGTCTTCTACCTAATAAGTTTTAATCTCTTCACTGCAGAAATAAGCGTCATTTATGGTTCTCTGGATCTACAAACTACCGGGAGTTTTTCTTAGCTTTCTAGTCCCCTTTCTCTAGGTTGTCTGTTGTCAAAGTCTGTCTAGTTAATCACTAATCAATGTTGTCAATCAGAGATCTATGCTGGGTGATGCATTGCTTACTTAGAATTGCTTTAGCATTCCTACTGATCTGCATATCCTGTTTCCGGGCGAAAATAAGAACTATCGAAATTGTGTGCTCCCATGATAGGTGATTGGTCAAGTAGTTAGCTTGTCTCTTGGAGTTTATACTGTACATAATTTAATCCTTTGCGTCACAGAATTCTAGGAGCCTTGATTCCTCTTTATTTCACAAACCATAACCAGAAAGGTCCTCATGGAGTTGTCCAACATATCCATTAATATCATCATCTGTAATGGTGGAGTCAAAAGTAATCGCAATCCACAGTCCACAGAAGGATTTGTATAAAAGTGGTCCTGATGATCATCTGACAGTCCTGGATGTGGTGCATAAGTAAATACAAATATTACTGTTGAATTGTCTACAACAATCTTAAGTTTCATAATCCTGTCGCTCGCTGTGACTACCTTACTTACTTTATCTGTCCATTTCATTGTTAGAAATATGCCTATTCCGCTTATCTTACCGCTGTTTCTCGCCCAGGTGCATTTTTATTTCTGTTCCTTGCCTGTGAAGATTTTAATTGTGGATCCTCTCCAACTTATTTCTTGTACATAGTAAGTCACTTACTAATGATCAAACAACTATCTTACACAGTTACATATTTCACCTTTTATTTGTTGGTTTATTTAACCACCAACACACCAACGATTCTCCACATAAATCATTATTATTGCTATTATGCTATTATTATTTACATTGAGATAAGGCGGCAAGCTAGCAGAATCGTTACCGCACCGGATAAAATGTTTAGCGATATCTCCTCTGTCTTTATGTTCTGAGCTCAAATCCCGCCGAGATCGACTTTGCCTTTTTATCCTTTCGGTATCGATAAAATAAGTACCAGTTGAGTACTGGGATTGATGTAATCGACTACCCTGCCTCCCCGTAAATTTGAGGCCTCATGCTTATAGCAAAAAGGATTATTAACATTCAGATAAGGCAGCAAGCTGGCAGAATCGTTACCGCGCCGGACAAAATGTTTAGCGGTATCTCGTCCGTCCTTACATTCTGAGTTCAAACTCCACCATGGTCGACTTTGCCTTTTATACATTCGGGGTCGATAAAATAAGTACCAGAAAAGATTATTAACATTGTGAGTTAGCCCTAATCACCGGTAGACGTGATAGCTTAGGTTATACGTTACTAGTAACATGCGTACGAGATGTGTGGATGTGAAAACAAAATCTGCTTTGGCAGTTTCAGGATGAAGTTGACACCAAACTAGTTACTGAAAGAGCGAATCAATGTGGATATACAGGTAGAGCAGTTGGAGTTGGCATAACAGACACACGCAGTAAGCATGAATTTCTAAAGTATCACGACGGCTGGGTAGAGAGAAAGAAAGTGAGACAAGGCGGTAAGTTTCAACTAGCAATGCCTTGTGTATATGTGCGTGTTTGTATGTATGCATATATATATATATATATATACACACGCACATATATTATATTTGTGTGTGTGTGTGTATGTGTGATTACATATATTAGTTAACATACGATGAGAGAGAAACTCACAATGCTTCGATCCGAATGATCAGAAGTGGTTTTCTCCCTTTTGTGACACAAACAAATGTGATTCGATTGCAAACGAATATAAACTATGAAACATGTTGAGAAGTCTTTTCTTTTATTTCTACATCTACCCCGCTCTCTCTCTCTCTCTCCCTCTCTCATTCTCTCTTTCACTCTCTCCCTCTCATACAATTCTCTCTCTCACACACTCACACACGCAAATCTCTCTCTCTCTCTCTCTCTCTCTCTCCCTCTCTCTCTCTCACGCACACACACACACCTCTCTCTATTTCACATCCTCTCACTCTTTCATCCTCCCCACACGCATCACAACCACCAACCCGCTGCTACCACTAATATACTTAACCTAACTGTCTATACTGCATTTTCTTTTTCTCTCGGCGTTATTCGTCATTAGATCATTCCCTTCCCTCCTCCCATCTCCTTTCTCTCTATCTCACTCTCTTTTCGTCTCTCTCTCTCTCTCTCTCTCTCTCTCATTCTTTGTTTTGTACATGTGTGGGTGAGTGAGTGTGGGTGTGTATATATATATATATGAGTGTGTGTATGCATCTATATATGCTTCTCTATCTCATCATCTAAATTTATTCAGTGGTGCCCATCTTTCCATCAACCCCCTCTGTCTGTCTGTCTGTCTGTCTGTCTGTCTCTGTCTTTGTCTCTCTGTCTCTGTCTCTCTCTCTCTCTCTCTCTCTCTCTCTCTCTCTCTCTCTCTCTCTATCTATCTATCTATCTATCTATCTATCTATCTCTCTCTTTGTTATTTGTTCATACCCAACTTCTTATAATTTAATCAGTTATAACCCTGAGTTGATATGTCGCCCTTATCAATAAACGAGATAACCATCCTTTCTGTCGTACATTCAACAGTTGGTAGGTACATACTGCAGAGTTATTTTCTCTCTTTTATCTGAGGTCATGCTGAACTGGTTAGGGTTTCTCAGTGATAACGAAATAATAATATTAAAAATACACACACACACACATACACACTTGTATACAGACACACACAAAAAAAAAGAAAGGTAAGACAAATAAGCAACACACCGATAAAAGCAGACGACATTGCGCGTGCAACGTACTTCCACAGACGACCCACCAGATATGGCTTTTAAATAGGAAGAACGTGCAAAGGTTGTAAACAACAAGAATAACTCTAACTTCAGCAATAATAACCTAATAAGATAATTATTATTACGAATACATGTGTAGCCTGTTTTGGACCCGATTCTTTCTCTCCTTTTAATGTAATTGTTTTTGGCAGAAACGTTAGCGCGTCGTATAAAATAATTACCGTCATTTTTCCGCTTTTTTTTAAATATATATTTTACCTTCTATGTACATATTCTGCCGAGGTTAACTTTGCTTTTTATCCTTTCGGATTCGATAAAATAAGCACCAGTTGGACGCTGTGGTCGATGTAACGGGCTTACACCTCCCTTAAAATAACTGGCCCTATGCCAAAATTTGAAACCATTATAACTGTTACCTGTAGCGTTGTTAACGCACCGAACAAAATGCTTAGCCATATTTCTTTCAGTTCTTTACGTTCTGAGTTGAAATCCCGCTGAGGTGAACTTTGCTTTTCATCCTTTCAAGGGCGATAGAAATAAGTACCAGTTCGTCTCTGGGGACGATGTAATCAATCCTAGTGTGATCCCCTTATAATTTGCAGGCTTTGCACCAAAATTAAAAAGTGCAAACTCCTCCCGGTATTGTATTGCATCAGTTTGTTTGTTTGTTTTTTTGTTATGAGGTTCCGTTGCAGTCTTTTGTTGAATTAGTGTTTGTACTGTGAGTGGTGTGCGTTGTGTGCATAGTCTGTTTTCTTTCTCAATTAAGACTATGTCCGGTTTCCTATTCTCTATCTCATGGTCGCACTGAATCATAAAATCCCATAGGATCTTTGCATTTCCATTTTCGACGATGCCTTCAGGTTTGTGGTTGTACCAATTTTTTGCTCTGTCAAGTCCATACTTGTTGCAAAGTGTCCAATGGACAAGCCTGGCTATATTGTCGTGGCATCTCTAATATTCCTTCTGGGCTAGTGGCGTACATTGGCCGGTAATATGCCATACGGTTTCACCGTTTTGTCCACAGATTCTACACTTATCACTTTCTGCTGTGTTGCCTATTCTGTATTTTATGTAGTTTGTTCTTAGTGCTTGCTCTTGGGCAGCACAGATTAGGACCCCCGTTTCCGGTTTTAAATCACTTTTAGTCATCCACAGCCATCTTTTTTCTCTGTCTTATCTTCAACATCCCTATGAAATTGACTATGCATTCTTTTCTTTACCCACCTATTTTCAGTTTCATTCGTTTTCAATTTCTTGTATAATGCTTTATCTTTGCAATCTTTCATCCTACACGAGCCTGACCTTCTTACTTCTAATAATAGCATTCTGTGGCATTTTTTACGTACCATGCTATGTTGTTCTCTTCTGCTCTAATGCTATGTTCGCATCCAATAAGTCCTCTTCCCCCTCTTTTTCTTGGTACGTACAGTCTGCCTGTGTCACTTTTTGGGTGGAGTGACCCATATCTAGTTAGCAACTTCCTTGTCTTTCTGTCTAAGCTGTTTAGTTCGTCTACTATCCATGCGATTACCCCTGCTCCATATTTAAGTGAAACCACCCAGGTGCTGATAGCTTCGATCTTATTCCGTCCGTTGAATTTCGACTTACGGATCAGTCTCAGTCTGCGCAAGTACTCCACCTTAAATTTTTCTGTCATTTCTTTCTCCATCAATTTATCCATTTCCAAAATCCCAAAGTGCTTACAGCCCGTCTCTTCTATCTACTTCACAACCTCCCCCGACGGTATCGTTAGGCCATCCATACATTTGATTATTATTATTATTATTATTATTATTATTATTATTATTATTATTATTATTATTATTATTATTACCATTATCTATTTTCCTTTATATCATTGTTAGATCCTTTCTTGGACATTTGGACTCTCGCAAGTAACTTTCCTCCTCTGTGTGATTCAAACACAAAAGTGTGGCCTAAAATGAAGTATTGGTCAATTTAAATAGTGATGTTGATATTGTTACCTTATTCTTTTACAAATACCAACAGAAGGAAAACAAAAGAATCCCCATCTGTTACGTCGACATTTAGTCAACTGTTCGATCAACTGAACTAGCTTCCCTTTGAATTAGCATGTAGGTGGCCGAGTATTCCACAGGCACGGGTATACTTAAACAAGAACCTGCGTGACTCTGTGCTTGTCAACGATATACAATCTGTCTGACATGCTTCCGTGTTGTTTCGGCCTAATAAGGTAAACAATGGAATCGGACCTAGGAACTCGTGATTATGAAGCAATTTTCTTAACGAATCTATCATACCAAGCTACTTACAGAAGTAAACTCTATTGCGACGATTCTGAAGATGGGGCCTTTGTGTTGTGATTTAAGGAAGAAATGCTTATAGCCGAATGGTTAAAACGTCCACTTCGCAATCATGCGGCCATGTGTTCGCCCCTACTGAAAGACATCTTAGGCAAGGGCCTTTTATCATAGCGGTGGTTATATTTCAGCCTTGTGAGTGAAATTTATCCTACATATGGAAATCGATTCTTTTTCTTTTCCCTACACCCAAAGTAGGATCTTGAAGTGGGATCTGCAATGTATAGAAATGATGGTCAAGTTTAAAGATCTACAACTTCTCAAACTAAAGAATTATGCCGTTCTAATGTTCCCTGATACTGTTTAGTGAACAAAATGGTTGACAATTATGAAGCTTTGCCATAAAAACACCACATATGAAGGGAATATGAATTAGAACCAGCGATGGCTCCGAAACTAAATACAGCAGCGATCAGCATATTCAGGTTCGAATATGCCAGAATGTATTTAAAATGAATAGGTTTGTTATTCTTTGGATTCTCACTGTTCTGCATGCACTTCATGAATTATTGTTAGGTCTTTTCAAAACAGAAATATTAATCAGCGGGAATCAACTATGATAGTCAGGCTTTCCAAGTAACATTAATGCCTGAAGGGAAATGAAATAGATTTACCCAGAAACAAAACAATACATAATTAGCATGTTAAAATCCAGTCATACAAATGTATGTATGCATGAAACATTGATATATACCCCGTGGATATATATATATATATATATATATATCACCCAGAAAATATAATGAACAGTTGAGGTTGCGACGTAAGTGTGTAGAGTGAAAAAATAGACAAGGAGATACATACATACATACATACACGCACGCGCGCGCGCACATACACTTACACTTCATTGAAATGGCTCCGAGAAACCTATAAGATATTACACCTGAATCCAGCTCTTACAGCAGGAGCAACTATATACTAGTGAAAGTAATTGTACGCCTACACCCTTCTTTCATTTTTTAAATACTTTATATACATATATATATATATATATATATATATATATATATATATATATATATATATATATATATATATATATATATATATAAAGAGAGAGGGGGGAGAGAGAAAGGTGAGGTGCAATTATGCCGATAAACAAATTAAATACATTAAATATATCTAATGTATGTAATTTGTTTATCCGCATAATTGCCTCTACATCCATACATCCACCCAACTTGATCCCTCTTACAGCCATTCTTTACTTTGCAGAATCGATACTGTGTAAAGACATTGGAGCCTAAGTTTGAATCTTTTGAGCACTACTGAGTGTCTTCTATACTAAAAATCTCTGGATTCAATGTGTGGAATATATATATATATATAATTCCAAGAGATTTAGAGGTTGTGAATCCAACCAACTAAGGGATAATATTTATCCAAGTCTAAAAGTTGATGAATACCACATCTTGATCCCCTCCATTTTCTTATTGCTGCATATATATATATATATATATATATATATATATA
>NC_068981.1:103680200-103681243 GCF_001194135.2 Octopus bimaculoides
GTGTGTGTGTGTGTGTGTGTGTGTGTGTGTGTGTGTGTGTGTGTGTGTGCGTCTGTGTTTGTTCCCCACTAACACTTGACAACCGATGTTGGAAAGCTTACGTCCCTGTAACTTAGCGGTTCGGCAAAACAGACCGATAGAATAAGTACTAGGTTTACAAAGAATAAGTCCTGCGGTCGATTTGCTCGACTAAAGGCGGTACTATAGCATGGCCGCAGTCAAAATGACTGAAGTAAGTAAAAGAATAAAAGAATATATATGTGTGGGTGTGTGTATGTGTATGTGTGTGTGTGTGTGTGTGTGTGTGTGTGTACCGAGAGAGAGAGAGAGTGAGAGAGAGAAAGAGTGAGAGGGAGTGAGAGAGAGAGGGGAGATGCTTATTGATATACAAATACATATGTCACAGAGAGGCAAATTGGCTGAGTTGTTTGTACCTAATAGAAATCTTGTGGTATTCTTATATCAGGACAGCCCCACTACAAATTCATCACGAGTTGTGAGGGCAAAACAATTGATATGCTATACATATGAGCAGTAAAATTAAATGCTTACCCCGTCAGATGATTACTCCAGAGGTGGTTCAATTAAATTAATTGCTCACTAATTGAATATTAGTGTAAGAGGTTAAGTATTCTTCACATAGTTACATCGTTAATGTAATTCTCAGACAGAATCTGTGTGTAACAATGCTACATGTTTCATTTACAGGTATAGTCCAAATGACGGGATCCCACAAAGTTTCCATCTGCTGAATTTTACCCACGAAGTTTAAGCCAATTCGAGGTTACGGTGAAAAAACACACTGGCTCAATATGGCAAACACTAAGATCGAACCCAGGTAGCCATGACTGGGAAGTGGACGTCATAACCGTTCAACTATGCGCAATTGTCCATGTATATATGTATGCATAAACATAAGCCCAAACACACAAGCACATACAATCACATACAAACATATATATATATGCATACACACATATGTACATATACACGCACACATACATACACACAGATATATATATATATATATATATATATATATA
>NC_068981.1:103681377-103684043 GCF_001194135.2 Octopus bimaculoides
CTTGTTGGACAAAGTATTTAATAGGAGGAATAATTAACGATTGCAACGCATCGCCAAATAAATCCTGGCATAATTATATTCCAACAATCACCTATTTTGATCTCGCAATTATATTGTCCTCTATCGTCTGATCTTTACATCTTGGGAGGTGAATATTTTTTGTTTTCTTTTTAATAATTCAGTCTTAGTTTTAATTGAATTTTGTTTATTATTTTAATAAGTTGTTTATGTTTATATTTATATTTGCTTTCTTTTTAATATCTCAATTAATTTTACGGTTTGCGCCATTTCTTTGTTAACGGAACGGAACTATTTGACTTCATATTTTTTTTTTTTAATTTTCTTGTCTTAAGTATATACAAAAAAAGAACGAAGTATTATAACCTTCCTGTATCCATATTACAGTTACGACCTATGAAAAGAATATTTGTTATGAAATAATTAAAAGTTATATAAATAAACCAATAATTTACTCCTGTTCTAAATCAAATTTAATGTATTGCGAAAATGGAAAATATTTCTTTAAGTTTCTTCAATGCATTTGAAAATTGTTGGAGAATATATAAATATATTGCCACATCCAGGCTGTTTTTTTAACAAAACATTAAAACAAATTCAAATTACAATAGGTGGAGAAGTGGCAGTTGTTAGTGCATCGAGCAAAAAGCAGTGCGAGGTTTTTATTCCAGCTTCTTGCCTTCTGGGTTCAAATTCCGCCAAGAACAACCGAGCCTTTCGTTTTTATGAGGGTCATATAAACAAGGTACCAATCAAAAACTGTGGGTTGCAATGGTTCTCAACCATTTTTTGCCTGTGGACCCTCTCTGATTCCTGTTTTATTCTACTGGATCTCCATAGCCATTCGATGTATAAAGACAAATCCTACTGTATTTTTATAATTAAGTATTATTATGAATTGTATAAAACAAATATTTTATGCATTGTAGAAATATAAGCAATTTATTGCAGATAAATTTTAACAACAAAATTTTATATGGACCCCTAAGGGCTATATGGACCCTGGTTCAGAACCCTTGGGTTAGAGGGAGTGTTAGGGCATTAGACAGAATGCACTTTGGTATTTGTCCTGGATATTGCGGGGGGGGGGCGGTCTGAGTCTAAATTCAGCCATGGCTTATTTGAGTGTTGGTCTTAATTTATTGCCCAGTTTAACATCATCATCTGACACATTGAGTGCCTTTATCGGAGTACACTTTCTTGTAAGCAAGGGCAGGTCTTCGGTTTGAGGATACCTTTTCCCCACCAATTTCGGAGACCCTGTAAAGGGCCGTACGGATTGACGTTCCACCTGATTAAGTGATACATTTCTAGAAGATAGTCAGATGACACCGAACCATGCAATAGCTACGACGGTATTAACATATTTAATATTATGAACTCCCTGCTCAAAATTTAAATTAATGTCACACCTGTAATTAAAAAGAAAATTAGTTGCATTAACCCTAGTCAAGAAAATCAGGGGAGACGACTCCTTATTTTAAAACGGATTAAATATTGACTGGGGTAGGCAAGTTGTGTGTAATGAATCTGATCTCTGGTGCGTACAGTGACAAATACAGATATGTTTCGTTCTTATTGAGCCTCCTCAGCGAAGTAGTCTTACTCGTATTCATAATACTTTGGAATGACTAACAGGATAGACAGGTTAAGTGTAAAGGCATTCTCTGGTTAGGAAATTTAAAATAATGACATGATAAAACTTCTTGGACATGTTTTCCTGATCTTGACAGTTTTTGTTACATATGTGGTGAGATGATAGAATCTTTCGAGCATTTGATAGAATCCTAAGCAGAATTCGTTCTGGGTGTTCGCGCTCTAAGTCTAAATCCCACCGAGGTCAGCTTTAGCTTTCATCCTTTCAGAGTCGATAAATAAAGAATAAATCCTGTACTAGATCTGTTTCTTCTTTTCCTATTTTTAAAAAGAAAAAAAGCCAAAATTAAGAACAATAACATCTATAAAATCGAAGATCAAGAAGTATAAGGCTCTTTCGGCTTTGAGTGGTTTCATATTTCGAGATCTAAAGTCTTTCATTCCATCTTGACTTTCACCCAAAAAATAACAGTCTACAGAATTAGAGAGAACTTTGTCATGAGTCACTATGTAGTTAATTGACTTGCTAGAAATAGCGGCCATATTTCAATCCTATTACACACAAAATCATGAAAATAAAAGAAAAGTCATAAGATCATGTGGTCCTAGATATAAACAAAGGACGAGATGGTCGCAGTTAAAATAGTTTGATTATATGTCTACTGGATGTGGGTTAAGCTGAGATTAACACAACTTATATTGTTGCTGCTGCTGCTACTACTACAACTACTAATGCATTTCTGCCGCTGCTGCTGCTGCCGTTGCTAATACTGTTGCTGCTGCTTGCTACTACTACTACTACTACTACTACCACCACCACCACCACCACCACTACTACTACTGCGACGACGACGACGACGACGACAACAACGTTTTATCAACGTTCTAGACGTGAATATCTCGACTTATTGCAATTAAGGATTTAAAACAAGAGATCTGTATTTTTAAACCTTAATTTGTTTGTTGGAAGAGTTTTCGACTACACAAAAGATTCTTGACTGATCATTTTTTCTTTTTTTTCTTTTTTCAAAGTTTTTTTTACTCAATGTTTG
>NC_068981.1:103684274-103687768 GCF_001194135.2 Octopus bimaculoides
GAGAGAGAGAGAGAGAGAGAGAGAGAGAGAGAGAGAGGGAGAGAGAGAGAGAGAGAGAAATTATAATACTAATGTAAATGGGAAATAAATTCTAAACATTTCGGCTGATATTTTATATATTTGGTCATTCCACAACTTCCGTATTGAATATTGAAATCACTGTCTTGCACGTATGTTTTATTTGTGTTTGGGTTGTGTACGGACCGTTTTTCCATCTTTCTCTTTTTTTTTTTCCGTTTTACATGTAACAGTTAATGTGTGGCTGCTATGTAAACCATGGCTGCCGTTTGTTTCCGGTGTGTTGCTTGTTTAAAGACGGATATTTTATTTGCATTGAGATGATTTGTGTTATTTTCCTTTGGTTCATGATTGTATCGTTATCATTTCATTTTATTTTTCTTTGCCTCATTTTAAGTAGGATTTTGGAATTATTTTCTAAGCTATTTCTATCTTGTTTGCATTTGCAGCGGATTCTTGTGTGTTTGTACCAGCCTTCATTTTAGGTATGCAGTTGTTTTACGACAGTTAGTTGTGATTAGGTTAGGGGTGAAATAGAAATTGTGTATGTTTTACGTAGGTTGAAGTCGAGACTGTGATTGACTATGTAACTGGGTAGAAATTTGATTGGCAAGCGAGCAGCTTGGCAAATAGCTAAGTTATCGGTAGATAAGTATTTGGAGAGGTGGCAAACGTAGAGAGGTAATGAAGTGAATTGGTGGATTGGTTTATAAAACAGGGAGTAGACAGCTTGACAGACAGCATGAAACACATAGACAATACAAAACCATAGCCGTCATTAGCAAGCGAGTATGACTTGTACCATATCTGTGCTAATTGTGTAATGATGAACGAGCATGGACACCCTCCCGGCACTTCCACCCTTGACCCAGCGGAAATCCACGCTGTGACAATTAGAGGGAGTGGTGATTGCACCAACATGCTGCTGGTATTCATTACAGCTGAGTAGATTAGGGTAATGGGAAATAAAGAACATGCTCAAGGATATAATACCCGGTCAATGAATCGAACCCATAAGCTTACGATTGTGAGCTCAACATTCTAACCACTAGCAACTATGGCTTCGCAACACAAAACAACCAAAAATAAATCCAACAACACGCAGCGCAAATCAACAAGGAAGCTTATAGGTTGTCGCTCTACCAGCTAGAAATAAGAACCAAATCTCTTTCAAATCACGCACTCTACTGTCTAAAGTGAAGTCATCTTCGATTACGTATATTTCTCTTACTCGTTTTGGTCATTGGACTGTGGTCATGCTAGAGCACCGCCTTGAAGGATTTAGTCGAAAAAAGTCGACTACATTACCCATTCTATCATTTTCTTTTGCTAAACCACTAAATAACGGGGACATATCTGTCGCCCCACCGCTTGACAACCAATGTTGGTTTGTTTACATCCCCGAAGCTTAGTGGCTCCGTATAAGACCGATAGAATAAACATCAGACTTAAACACAAAACATAAGTATTGTATTTGTTTGACTAAAACTCTTGAAGGTGTGCTCCAGCATGGTCACGCTCCATTGGCTGAAATAATTAAAAGATAAAAAAAACATTATTGGTGGAGACGGAGTCATGTGGTTAGGAATTCCACTTTGCATTTACGAGGTTTCTAGCTCGAATCCACTGCGTGGTATTTTGGAGAAGTGTCTTCTAGTGTACTCTGAGGTTCATTGATATCTAGTAAAATGTATTTGGTGAAGATTCGCATCAACTGTGTGCGTATATAATGGTGTGAATGTGTACCGGCTTACGAACTTGCATTATGACCCAAAATGTAAATTAGCGATTCTATGAAATACATACAACTGTCAACATGATCGACGAAAGAGAACAAAAACTTTTAAGATGTTACTCCGCCATGGCCGCAGTCCAATAACAGAAAGCATTAGAAGAATAAAAGACAAAGAAATTGATGAGTACGTGTGAGAATTTGTGTGTGTGTGTGTGTATGTGTGTGTTTGTATACACACACACGCACACACACACATATGTACGTGTGTGTATATATATAAAAATACATATACACACAAGTCTCTCTCTCTCTCTCTATATATATATATATATATATATCACACACATACACACACAAAATAGGAGAGAGAAAATGAATGAGTACGTTGGTACAGACGAGCAGACATGTCGGTTAAGAGAGTAATGTGAATCAAAGGGATGGTGTTACTTACAACAGCCAGCTGTTATAACCACACAGAGACACACGCACACATATGCACATCATCATCATCATACTCAACATCGACCGTGTAATAATTGTAAGGAAAAATATTCAATCCCCACTACAAGACCCTTGAAATCCCTAATTACTCCAAGATAAACAAAGAGGGCGCGGCAGAACAGTCTAAAGAATGGTGAACACCGAACAAGAAGCATGAATCATGCATACTACATATATACTGCAAACAAAGAAATATAAAAAGAAAAGTCTGCTCACTCGAACCTCACTTGGAACTAAAAGAACACCTGGCTTTATTACCAGCGCCAACATAATCTTCCATCCGTTCATCTTCTCTACCCCCTATTCCTAAGAAGGTCGTTGGGCTAGAGGCCTCAGGGACCTCCTCAATAGAGTCCTATTAAAAGCAACCGTTTTTGGACTTTCCCGTTGGATTCCCAAGGGTGATGACCTCCTGAGATTATGAATATTATTCATCCATCTCGTTCTTGGTCTACCCCTAAGGCTATTGCTTGTTGGCTCGGTCTGAAGAATCCGTCATGTGATTCTTTGATTCTTTTCTGCCACATTCTAATCACATATACCTCATCTTTGTTAATACAATTACCGCAACTACATAAATTATCACAACCACAATAATTAACCCTAACAACAACTCTGAGACACAATGTAGGACACCATTATAGTCGATTGTTTTTCTTCAGAAGTAACAGTAGAATCTCCTCCAAAGAACATATCAGATAATGTAAAACGGTAAAGATAACGACAGAATATTGTAGCTCACTGTTGGATAGATCATTCTGAAAGCTTTTGGACGTATACGTATGACCAACTGACGTTATTGCGCTATACTAACACTAACAAGGTACTCTACCAGTCTTTGGTCTCTTCTATATATCATGCATATATATATATATATATATATATATACGATAGGTTTCTTTCAGTTACCATCTAGTAGAAAACACTGACCCAAGGCGCCACGCAGTGAGACTGAACCCGGAACCATGTGGTTGAGAAGCAAGCTTCTTATTTCTTTATTGTTTCTTTATTGCCCACAAGGGACTAAACACAGAGGGGACAAACAAGGACAGACAAACGGATTAAGTCGATTTTATCGACCCCAGTGCGTAACTGGTACTTATTTAATCGACCCCGAAAGGATGAAAGGCAAAGTCGACCTCGGCGGAATTTGAACTCAGAACGTAGCGACAGACGAAATACCACTAAGCATTTCACCCGGCGTGCTAACGATTCTGCAAGCTTCTTACCACACAGCCAC
>NC_068981.1:103688305-103689160 GCF_001194135.2 Octopus bimaculoides
TATATATATATATATATATATATATATATTATACATACATATGCATACACACACATGTATATATATGTGTAAGTGTGATGTAATAGAGATAGAGACAGAGACACAGAGGGACAGAGAAAGAGAGAGAGAACAGGAGATAGTGAAAGAGAGTGGAACACTACATATTCTTCCATTAGTGATCAGTGCGCCATTTTCAATGAACAGCAGGACCACATTCTGTGAGTGATAGTAACGAAATTTAATAATAGTTATGGAGTTGGTGCTAACAATACCAACGCAAGATCGTAATCGCTTCCATAAAAATATTAAAACTATAGATGGCGCTAATGACGATATTAGATACACATCTACTAGATTGTCAAAATGTCCGTTTTCTTTATTGATCACATTCTCTCGAGTCATGCAGTTTTCCATCTTTTCTTACTTTCTTATTTTATTGCATTTTATTTTTAGCATTTATTTATTTATTATGTTTTTATTATCAACAACTTCCAACCCCCGCCCCTCGGAACTAAAGCCTCTGCTTTGCTACTTTTCATTTTCAATCCAACTAAATATGTAAATGTGTATATACTCACACATACACGCACATAAATAAGTACGTACATGTGTGTGTATGTATGTATGTATGTATGTATGTATGTATGTACGCATTTATGTATGCATGTATGTATGTATAATACCCATTTTCACTCATTGCCAATATATATTGGCTATTTTACACACACACACACACACATACATATGCATATTCATTTCTATATAATTGTGTAGCACCTTCTCTCTCTGTCCGTCTGTCTGTGTGTGTGTATGTATGTATATATATATATATATATATATATATATATATATATA
>NC_068981.1:103689430-103697029 GCF_001194135.2 Octopus bimaculoides
TATATATATATATATATATATATATATATATATATATATATTAGATAAATAACGAGGCTGTTGCTCTGCTGATTGATTGCTATGTCAGGAAATTACTTTCTTATATACATAATTCACACTTGCACGTAGACGCATACACATGTATATACGCATATACATCTACGTATTCATGTATGTATTTTCATATAAGTCCGTGCACATACACACACACACAAACACACACTACAATATATATGTGCATATTTTTAGTAATATATTCATACGCGGTTAAACACTATCTACACAAATCTACATACGCATAATTATAAAGTATGTATTTGCATATAGAAACGCACGTACGCGTATAAATTTGATGCTTTAAACGCTTTCAAAACTGACAATAATATTATAGTTTTTAAGAGCCTCGGTTTGAAGTGGTATGTCAATAAACTTACTTTAAAATATACAGAATATTCGCAATAACAAATCTCATCGACATAATAGCCATGACATCTTTCCAACACGGACGCACATTCTGAGCTTGTGAATGTGCGTCTTATACATGGCTCTGTGTATCTGTTTATCTATTTCACACTGATCTTGACTACGTCTTTGTATATGTGTAACTTTTATTCTAATTTTGTTTCTTCTCTATGTCTCTTTAAAATTTTTTTCTTAATTTTCTTCTTTCTACTATATTATATATTCCTGTTTGAGAAGTGTATGACAGAATTTTGTTGGGGGCCGTTGGAAGCGCTTTTAGAATAAATGTTGCGACTTTATGTTGTGATTTCAAATCCTACCATACACAAGTTTGCTTTTTTATTCTGTTGATAGATCGATAAAATAAGAAACGATCAAATACTGGTGTCGACTACATTAACTACACCTCTGCCATTAAGTCCATGGACTTTCGATACTCTCTTTACTCTTTTACTCTTTTACTTGTTTCAGTCATTTGACTGCGGCCATGCTGGGGCACCGCCTTTTAGTCGAGCAAATCGACCCTAGTACTTATTCTATCGGTCTCTTTTTGCCGAACCGCTATGTTACAGGGACGTAAACACACCAGCCTCGGTTGTCAAGCGAAGTTGGGGGGGACAAACACAGACACACAAACATATACACACATACATATAGATAGATAGATAGATAGATACATACATACATACATACATACATACATACATACATACATACATACATACATATATATACGACGGGCTTCCTCCAGTTTCCGTCAACCAAATCCACTCACAAGGCTTTGGTCGGCCCGAGGCTATAGTAGAAGACACTTGCCCAAGGTGCCACGCAGTGGGACTGAACGCAGAACCATGTGGTTGGTAAGCAAGCTACTTACCACACAGCCTACATTTTAAGGTAGTATTACGATGCTAGTACTAACGAGACAAGTCAATGAAAAGGTCACAGATGTGTGCCGAAAGACTTTGACAAACCAATTGATAGTTTAATTATTTAAACAGAAGTGAACTGCAATCAATACAAGTATTCTTATTCGCTGAACGGCCTTCCTATGTACATAAATATTCTTTAACAATCTTTAGAGAGACCGTTGAATAACAAAATCATTTTCTGTATACAGATGTCCCGCCAAGTTCAATTTTTTCCTTTTATCGTTCTTGGGTTCGCAGAATACGTACTGTGAATAATGTAATCGAATATCCTTTCCACAAATATTTCACTTCCCTGACATTATTAGATATTATGATCATGCTTTAGTGCAAAAGATATACAGTAATACCTCACTTTACAAGGACCCGTTTTACGAGACCCAGGCTTTACTAGTTTTATTTTCTGTTTACGAGTTTTTACTTTACGAGCGTTCTCCGGGAACGAATTAATTCGTATACCGAGGCATTACTGTACTTTCAGTTAACTAAGTTTGCAAGTCAATTTCGATTTTCATTTAAAGTTCACCCATCGACGAAACGAAAAGGTGGACAACACGGAATTTCATTTGTCATAGTCTTCAAATTGGACTTCTTATTTTTTAAACTAGGCATGGGCAAACTGCGGCCCATGAGACTTTCTGAACGACATGCTTCACGAAAATTGCCTTGAATCTTTTTAATACACTTCGCCATGTCTCATGTGACCCGTTTCTCGAAAAAGCTGGCCCATACCTGCTTTAAAGACATTTTACAATGTTTCTCTGACCAACAGCCAATCTTTTTCTGTCCCTGTATTACGTACTTATTTCTCCATCTCTCTCTCTCTCTCTCTCTCTCTCTCTCTCTCTCTCTCTCTCTCTCTCTCTCTCTCCTTCTCTCCCTCTTTCTTTCTTTCTTTTTTCATTCATTCTTTCTTTCTCCTTTTCTCTATTTATCTCTCTTTGTCTTTATCTCTCTCTCTCTCCTTATCTCTTTCTCTCTTTATCTCTCTTTTTCCTTCTCTCTCTCTAACTTTCCCCTCTTCTATCTCTCTCCCTCTCTCTCTCTCTCTCTATATATATATATCTTTCTTTGTATTTTAAGTAGAAATGAACACTCAGTCTCTTTCCTCCTTTTTTTCACACACACTTGCTCGCAGATGTGGCCGAGTTGTTAAAAAGTTTATCTCACATTTTACAGGTCGAAAATGACTTGCACATTTTGTTAGCTGAAAGTACATCTTGGACAGATTCTTGAAGAATTTCAAGAAATTCATGAGATAAATGTATGTCGTAACCGTCTGTTTTTACGTCGTTATGATGTTGTCAGGTCCTTTTGTGAATCTATGCATGCGTGTATTGATATGTAAGATTATGGCTCGCAGCGAGTTATGCAGTTTATATGCCTTAATAGTAACACAAATGTACGCTGGCTTATAGGAGATACGTCCTGTTTTAACTTTCATTGCGTCTCATCTTCTTCGCCTACATATTCTGAGGGTCATGGAGGAAGAGACCTCAGGCACACTTTCCATCGGGTGCTGTCAGAAGCAACCGTCTCCAATTGATCCGACAGGATCCCCAAGCGGGATCAACCGAGCCCAGGGACGGTTATCCAACCATCTTGTTTGCCATCTACCCACCGCTCTCCTGCCGCTTGGTTTTGCCCATAATACCTACCAAGCAGGTCGGAGAAAGTACCAAATTGGTGACTGGCATGAATAAATTCAGTTAATTTTAAGCTGAACGGTGTTATCTGGGCTATGAATTTGTTATTTTCATGTTATGTTAGTCCTTATCCACAATAACAGCTATTATCATTTTTATCAATACAATAGTTTCGTTATTTTTTCATTTCTTGTATGGCTAGCTTGAAGTTCATATTAAGTATGATTTTTATTGTGTTACTGTTGTTGCTTATTGGCTTCGCACAAATAAGTCTTCCACAATTTGTATAATACCTTTACAACTAAGGATCTCAAAGGACTGATATAGTAATACAAGTTCAACCTTTATCTATATATTTTTGAAGTATTTCCGTTTGAGGTGGAAGGTGGTTCCAAAATTCAAGAGTGCATTTTCATTGTGTGAGATTAAGAAATTCCTCATCATTTGTAGGCAGCAATATTCTACCATTGCAGAGTTTATTAAGATTCTATGTATTCCATTATATTGTTCTTTATACTTCGTGCGAGCGAAGACTGAATATCCCAAATAGCTGAGAAACTATTTCAAAGTAATCTTCCATTAGCTACTACACTTACTCTATTTTTCTTGTTTTTTTTTTTTTTTGCAGAGGAATTTTGCGGGTAATTTTTCTATTTCCAGAGCCACTGTGTCTATTTGCCGTTTAGTCAGCTTTTTACTGCAAATCTTCTGTAAAATATTTTTTTGCTGTTTTTGCTGTTTTGTCATGTAAGTTTATATTTGTGTAATTAAGATATAGCTTGCCTCTCCAGTATGTTATATTAAAAATATGACTATGTTCAAGGTTGACCATTTTATTAAGGATTTTTCATATTTCCAAATAAGTCTTTTATGTTTGGTGTGGAACAATAATGTTCTTACATTCATTAGTGTTCGAGACCAACACAGTCTCACTTTCAAATTAAACTGTAATAATGGTGTATAGTCTGCGTATTCTGGGATAAAACTCAAAGTCTTGAGGATAATATTAGGTTTAAATTTTGGCACAAGGTCAGCAATTTTGGAGGCAGAAGTAAGTCGATTACATCGACTCCGGTGCTCAACTGGTACTTATTTTATCGACTCCGAAAGGATAAAAGGCAAAGTCGGCCCTGGCGGAATTTCAAACCAGAATATAAAGACGAACAAAATGCTACTAAGCACTTTGTCCGGCGTGCAAAGGATTCTGCCAGCTCACCGGCTTAGGTGTGAGAATAATATCATCTATTTATTATCCCTCTCTTACTACCTTTTTTCAGTTTTTTCTCTATGTATCTCTTCTTCCCCTCTTTCTCACCTCAATATGTGTATGTCTGATTGACGGTGTGTGTGTGTGTGTGTGTGTGTGTGTGTGTGTGCATACTTGTTGCAGTGGAAATGGTACAACCTTCCCACGGGAAAAGTGGTATGATGAGCCGCTATAAAGTGAGACGACGTCAAACAGTACGGGGGAGTTGTGTGTCAGTCGTTGTACGAGTTCTCAGTTGGAGTTAACTGTCAGTTACGTGTTACAGTCGATTTCGTGTCACAGTCAAGAAAGACGGTTCAAATTCGGTGTTTGCAGAGCTATGAACGACAGTACGGTAGACGAAGCGGTATAGTACCATTCCAGTATAGAAGAGACACACTGTATCCGATGCCAAGAAAATATCATGGCTACTGGAGCAGATACAACAGCTACAGTCACAACTGAAAAACACCACGTCATAATGGTACTAGATACATATTGGACAAAATTCCGAAAATTTCATCGAGTACTTATCTACGACATTTCTTCGACAGTTGACCATGCATTTACAGCAAGAAGTCATTGGAATGAGCTTTTATTCAACCCAGTAGGTTTTCTGCAATATCAGTAAATACATTATTCCTTGTTTTCAAAATGCAGAAGAAAGCTAATTTCGTCTAAGCATATGTTAGAGACTACACGTCATTAACAAAGACCCAAGTAGGTAGAAATGTGTCTTGCATTCTTGTGGATCACTGCTAGGACAATGATCGTCTCATTCCAATATATATTGCACTTTTAACAGACCATGTCGAGGAGCAAATTTTCTCTCAGATATAAACCGTGGACAGCATCATGTTTTTCAACAGTGTATATAAATCAGGTATGATACATAGATGGCAACTTTAATTTAAGGTTATGCCAATTGCCTTCATCGAGTTTCCGTCAATCATCAATCAATTTATCTATCTATCCTTCAATCTCTGTGTGTACATATGTATATATATATATATATATACATATATATATATATATATCCCCTATCTCCCTCTCCCTTTCTCCCATTCCCCCACCTCTCTCTCTCTCTCTCTTTCGACGACATTCGTCCTGCTCGAGAAATCAATCAAATGCAATTTAAAATTCGCTTATCTCATTTTATAGGTGATATCCATTCCCTGAACATCTTTAAAAAAAACTTACAATCTATATGATTCGAGAATTCGATGTCTCTAATGCACTCAGCATATTTTGATATAATAACGATGCAGATAACACGAGAAGAGACACGCGAACATCACAACTAAACTGTTGTTCCTTTCTAAAACAATCTACATACATCGCAAGATAAATACAGCACCTGATCATCAAATATCACTTTCTGCTCAAGACACCAAACCGCCACAGTCGCATGGCAAACAATACTCTCGGCTCTCTCTCTATCTCTCTCTCTTTCTCTCTCTTTCCCACATCAAGACATACTCATATATTACGCTGTGTAACATTTTTTCTCTGTCTTTGGTCAGTAAGTGTTATTTCCTATTTGCTTCTATCTATAAATCAAAGGAAATGACAACTACCCCCTTCAAACTTTGCTTTTGTGACCTGGAAATCAATGTTTTGAAACTGACCCGCTTTCCATTACGTTTCAGATAGATTCAGCGCTGAGTTGCAGAAGCAGAAATATCGTTATAGCAAATATTCTTTTCAATACCACAACTTTGCTGGTCAGTTGCTTGACCTTAACCACTTGAGCATGTCTCTTAGTGGCCGACCATATGTACATATCTGATCACGAGCAGGAGCAGTGGGGAAACATCATAGCCATGTGACGAGAAGGATTTGGTGGAGATTTGAATCAATATCGTTACAAAAGCAAAGTTTGAAGGAAATATTAGCCATTTTTCATACTTTTTAAGGGTAAGCAAATAAGAAAAACAGTTGCTCTTCAAGGACAAAAATCGTGTTACACAGTATTATTGAACAAACAAAAGTCGCTCTTATAAAATTCAAAAATACAGTGAAACTAAATACTCCAGGAAGGATCATTAACGGTTGCAGACCTCAACATTGCCATGCGCAAGACAGTATTATATAACAACGTAATAACGTGTGCCTATTTTATCGATTAAAAGAAAAACTACAGCAACAATAAAAGATGAAAATCTCGCTGTATGTCTAAAACGCATTTATGTCACTTTGTCAATGTATAAAATCAATATTGATTTAATTTGATTCACTAAGGGTCATTTAAAAAAAAACGGAATATAGTTCATTAATTCACATCGATTAGTAGTACTTATTTCATCAAACCAAATTATATTTCAATTCAGAGCAGTAAAATACCGAACTAGTTGCAATAAATCATCTATCGTGACCAACTTTCTACTACTACTACTACTACTACTACTACTACTACTACTACTACTACTACTACTACTACTACTACCACCACCACTACCACCACCACCACCACCACCACTACTACTACTACTACTACTACTACTACTACCACTACTACTACTACCACTACTACTACTACTACTACTTCAGGAATATCCAGTATTCAACGATTGTTTTATCATGTTTTTGCTTTATGTGTTTGTTTGTTTTTTGTCTATTAATAGGAACTGAACATTAGTAATTACCATTTATGAAGACAGAACTGCCCTTAAAAGATAAATAAAAAAAAATACGCTAAAATACCGTGAATGGTTATTTAGGTGGCCATCATAAAAAAAACACTGTTATATAAAAATATATTTGAAATTCATTGCATCCAGACAAGGTTAATTATAAAATCTATATTAATAATCGCTATGGAAATGCAATGTAGAAAACAATATAAAAAAAAAGTTGTATAGAACTAAAGATGAAATATTATAATAAAGAAATCAATTTTTATTCCCTGAATAAAATAACCCGAATCAGGTCAAAAACAACAACATTTCAACCTCATTGAAACGCAGTTACCTTGTAACAACAACTATCATACTACTATAATCAAAGATGAGAATGAAAAATATGAATAAGCAATATTTCAATGAAAGAAATCTCCTCATCCTAGAAAATATTGATCTTTAATAACTACCATCACGGTAAATACAACCTCTGAAAGATGAAGCTGTCTAAAACCAAATCCTTTGAAAAGCTCATCGATGTTAAAATCATTACTAGGATGGTTCTCCACGAACTAAGCTACACAATAGATAGATAGATAGATAGATAGATAGATAGATAGATAGATACATACATACATACATACATACATACATACATACATACATACATACATACGTACATACATACATTTATATAT
>NC_068981.1:103697057-103699408 GCF_001194135.2 Octopus bimaculoides
ATTATATGTATTTATTTTCTCCTAATTAACAAATAACTCGGACAGAATAAATTGGTTAATAATAGATACCAGGGTAGCAAAAATCACAAAATGACTGTGGTGTAACTCCTGTTTATGAGGTAGAAACTCCTTGTTATTTTGGGTACTTGAGTATATATAAATTTAGTGAATGGAGTAAAACGCATATGTTAACTGCATACTTTTATTTCCAACATATGTTTCGAAGATTACAAATTATACCTTCCATAGGAATCGGTGATGTTAAGAATGTAATCTTCAAGGTAACAAAAATAGGGAAAAAATCCTTCAAAGGGGTGTGTAAAACATCGAATTCACTGGTACATCGAGTGAATACCACATAAATATGGGTATAATGCAAATTTCAAACAATAAATTAAATAGAGAGATACAAATGACAATCCAATAATTTATTTATATTATAATATAACATAATATACTATAAATATAATATAATATAACATAAACAATTATTTAAAAAAAAACAAAAAAGCCAATAATTTGTTTCGACTTATAAGCTTTATCAGGGCAATTGGTGTGTAGATAGACGAAATTCCGTGTGAAAGAATTTCACCATTAACATAATTCTCAGTGGAGGTGCATGGCAGAGTGGTTAGGGTGTTGAACTCAAGATCGTAAGATAGTGGTTTCGATTTCATCATGGACTCACAGTCGTAAGAGTGTGGATTATTGCAAAGTGAAAGTCTAAGCACTTTGGCCATTTTGTGTTCTGTAATCCTATACACTAAACAATAAAGCCCTGTTGTTGTTGTCACTGCCAACTACATTACTTGAGTTTTGGTGTACCTCAGTCAATTGATGACTTCTTGAACCTGTATGAATTTTTATTGCTTAAATAATTCGTACCTACACACACATGATGTGTTGGAACAGTTGTAGTCAATTGAACTGAATATAGTAAATATTTTCTGAAGACCAACGATAGGATAAAATGCAATGCTGAAGCTGAATAGCAGGATTTGAACCTTGTCATTAACCAACGAAATTAATTACTGCTCAGCGGGTTACCACCAGTTCCACCTTTACAAACCTGATTTAAATGGTTCAAAGTTTTGGCACAAGGCCAGTAATATCGGGGAGAAAGTAAGTCGATTACATCGACTCCAGTGTTTAATTGGTACTTATTTTATCGACCCCGAAAAGATAAAAGGCAAATTAGACTCGGTGGAATTTGAACACAGAACGTTAAAATGGGCGAAATGATGCTACGCATTTTCCCAGGCATGCTAACGATTCTGTGAGCTCGCAATCTTACAGACCTGATAATATCACAATAAACTGTATATATCTGAATACACACGCACATACACGTACACACATCCCTACTTTTACACATAGATACACACATGCAACTACAATTTGGTTTGATCAAGACAATGACGAAGCTTAACATGATCATTCAGCCTATTAGAAATAGCAACCACTTCTACTTAAAATCGCACCTTACCAGTGGTCGGCATCCTTTTATATAAACAAGGCGTGACGGATACGACTGGGTCGCTTTTTACCATAACGCTATTCAATCAAGGCCGATTTAAAATTAAACTTGTTTTGCTTTTTTTTAGATGACTTATTATGGAGATGTTCCATATAGAATAAGACATTCCTATTCAGAATGTAGATTTCCTCATGAGTAAAGTACTTTGATTTAGAGAAAACTGTATTTTATTCCCCTTATTCTACGATTCCAATTTTTTTACATTACAATATTACTTATACCTTTTAACTGAGTGCAACATCAAAATATAAGATCTTATTGGAAAGTGTCAAAAAATTGTGATATTTGGTCGACAACTGATGAGGGATTGAGCATATCTGTTTCCGTTGTGTGCGTGTTTCTTTTTCCTGCTTTTCTGTTTCGTTCCGTTTTCGTATTCCGTGCCACATTTTTTTTAATCACCCATAAATATAACCGACAAAAACGACTCCAAATAATTATCGCGATTTCTTTTGTCAATTTCCCTTTGCACACCACGGATTAAATACACAGAAAATAAAAAAAACAATCAATGTTGATCATTGTCGTTATACCAGTTGTTTGCTGCTCTTGTTGTTGTTGTGATGCTGTTATGCTGTTGCTCACCTTTCAGAATAGAAAATATGCCAACAACAAGAAGCCGGTTCTTTTCAATTGATTCCCAAATTAAACTTAAGTCATACATACATGCATTCATTCATTCATTCATACCTACAATGCATACACACACGCAGGCGCGCACACATACACACACGCACACACACGCGCACTCACACACACACACACACACACACATACGCACACACACACACACACACACACACACACACACACA
>NC_068981.1:103699830-103700385 GCF_001194135.2 Octopus bimaculoides
ATATATATGTATATATATATATACATATACATGCATATATATATCATATTATATTATATATATATATATATATATATATGTATTCTCTTGTTAGCAGTAATTCAGTAGAATTCCTGCTAACAAGCCATTAAGAAGTATTTTACTTTTTGAATGTTCCCCTCTTGTACTGCAGTAAATAAATAACAAATGACACGCACACGCGCGCACACACTGGGAGAGAAAGTGAGAGAGAGAAAGAGAGAGGAAAAGCAATTTATATTGCAGAGAGAAGATATTAAGAGAGTTGGAGTGGAAAACATAGCGAAGAAAGAAGAGGGGAAAGAACGGGAGAGAAAAAGAGCGATCTTAAATGAAATTAAAATTTCTTATGACACAAACTGCATCATTTCCAAAAAATGTCGATAGATTGTTATTACTAGTGGAATGTTCCATGCACATGCAAATATCCACAGTCAAGATCATTACATACACAATGAACGTACATACACGCACACAAGTACACAAACACGCACACACTGACACACACACACACACACACACACACACACACACACA
>NC_068981.1:103701295-103703491 GCF_001194135.2 Octopus bimaculoides
TGTGTGTGTGTGTGTGTGTGTGTGTGTGTGTGTGTGTGTGTGTGTGTGTGTGTGTGTGTGTGTGTACATATATATATATATATATTACTACATACATATATATATATTTATTTATTTATATATCAACTAATGATCGATTAAAATTTTTACTTTCATACGTTCCTTTCTGCCCTTCTTTCTTTTCCCACTTCTTTCTTTCCTGTATTTAGGGTCTTTTCTTTTTCGTTTTTTTTTTTAGCTACTCATTCGTTCATTCTTTCTGTCTGGCTGTTTTTTCTGAGACAAATATAAACATCATTTCCTTCTAGTTTATATAATTAATGTCTTACATCTTTCAAAATTGCTCGAACGAAACAAAATTAATTCTTTACTTCGGTTCCTCGCCATTCATACTATTTATCAGTATGGTCAAGTCCTAGCTTTCTGCATAAATCCCCGTGGATTATTCTCCCTAGGTTGTCATGTCTTTTCTTGTATTCTTTTTGCAACAGCATGCTACATTCACTTACTATATGAACAACACTTTCTCCTTTTGATTTGCATAACCTTTGTTGGGAATCTACCCGGTTTTTGTCTATCTTGGCTTTTATCCATTTAGTCCTCAATGCTTGATCTTGTGCTGCTATTAACAAACTTTCTTTCACCTTTTTCAGCTTTCCCTTCTGCAGCTACAACTTTGTCTCACTATTACTATTTCCTGCAACTGTCTTTGGGAATGTGTCATGCAAAACCTTCTCCTGCCAGTCAGATAATTTCTGTTCTTTTTTTTTTGTTTTTTTGGTTTTCAACTTTGTTTGGGTTTTTGGTTTCCCTGTCTTGCTGTGGCTAGCAGCTTTTAATAAATTTTCTTCACTGTTACCTACATAGGAGTTACATATCTACTCTAACTCCACGAAGTGTTCTACTGATATTAAGCTGCTTCCACCTTCCTGTCTAGGTAAGTATAATTTTGCTACTTCTGATCTTGGGTGCAGTCCTCCATTCATATTGAATTTCTTCCTAGTTCTTCTGTCTAGCTTTGCTAATTCAGTTTTTGTCCAATCTACAAAAGCTGCTGAATATCTAAGTAACAACACTACCCAAGTATTTACAGCCTTCACTATATTCAGACCATTAAGCATGACTGCATTAGCTTCCTCATCCTTCTGATGTACTCCTTCTCAATTTTCTTCTTCGTTTCTATCATTAGTACTCTGTCAGATTCTACTACTCCTAGATACTTATAACTCTCTCCTTTTTTTTCAGTGATTTTAATGTTTAGCCATCTGGTAATTGGATGCCTTCATTGATGACTACCTGTCCTTTTCTCATGACTAATATTGCACACTTATCTATGCCAAAATCCATGTCTACATCTCAGCTGAAGAGTCTTACAGTTTTTATTAAGGAATCTGTTTCTGTTTTATTCTTACTAAAAATATTATTATTATTATTATTATCATCATCATCATCATCATCATCATCATCATCATCATTATCATCATCAACATCATCATCATATGAAGGCAGCGAGCTGGCAGAATCGGTCATCCTTTCGGGGTCGATAAATTAAGTACCAGTGAAATACTTGGGTCGATGTGATCGACTAGTCCCCTCCCCAAAAATTTCAGGCTTGGTGCCTTTAATAGAAAGGATTATTATTATCATCTTCATTATTATTATTGTTATTATTATTATAATCATCATCATCATCATATGTTTGACTTTTGCTTTGTATTTGTACAAGTTGGCTCCAAGTCTCACCCAGAGACCTCCAGAGACAACAAGTTAGAAGTTCATGGTGTTATGCCTAGGGTGTCATATATTTGGTTTTGCACATAGTATTGTTCTAGAGACTGTTTAAGAAAACATAAGAAAATTATGGGTTTGTTTTAAAATTTGAAATTACATAGACAGTATTTTACGTAGGATATGGGCAGTTCCCATGAGCACTATCTTTTGAATTTCTGCCATTTTGGGGTTTCCTGGTATCTGAGCTACGTAGTAATCAGCCCCTTTTGCTATCATTCCTTGGACATCTATGACAACAGGTATCGTTATAGTCTTGAGGCTCCACATTTTGTCAATTTCTATTTCAAGATCTTTATACTTGCTCAGTTATTGTTAGGTCTTGACAGATACATTTATGTCGATTGGGACAGTCAATTATTATTATTATTATTATTATTATTATTATTATTATTATTATTATTATTA
>NC_068981.1:103703747-103712144 GCF_001194135.2 Octopus bimaculoides
CATTATTATCATCATCATTATTATTATTATTATTATTATTATTATTATTATCATTATTATTATTATTATTATTATTATTATTATTATTATTATTATTATTATGGCGGCAAGCTATCACAATCGTTACCGCACTGAACAAAATGCTTTGTGGTATTTCTTCTAGCTCTTCCAATTCTGTGTTCGGAGTCGATAAATTAATTACCAGTTGAACACTGGGGTTCAATGCAATCGACTTACCTCATACCCGCAAGATTTCAGGTGTTGTACCTATAGTAGAAAAGATTGTTGTTGCTGTTGTTGTTGTTTTTGTTGTCGTCGTCGCTGTTGTTGATGTTGTTATAGTGGCGGTAGATTTATAAAATCGTAAAGTGTCAGACAATTTGACTTTTAGTTCTGGTTCTTCACGCTCTGAGTTCAAATGCCACTGGGGTCAACTTTGTCTTTCTCGCTTCCAGTGTCGATAAAACAAATTACTACAAAATTAATGAGGCTGATCTAATAGATTAACAGCTTCTCCTCAAAATTTCTGGCCTTGTGCCAAATTAGAAGCAGTTATTGTTGTTATTCATTGTTGATCTTTTCAAAAATATTTTGTTTCTTATCGCTCGTAAAGATTATAGATTTACCTGGTGAAACTTCATGGAAAAATCATTCTTTTTCAGTTTGTGCTCATACGCAGGGTCTTTGAACAAGTTGGTGGGCTGGCTTAAATCATATATTTTTTTACTTTTACATTTTATCACTTCTTTCGGTCATTGAATTGCGGCCATTGTGGGACACCACCTGCTGCTATGACCTTTTGTCGAACCGATGTGTCACGGGTACTTAAGCAAATCAATACCAGTTGTCAACGGTGGGAAGGGACAAGCACAATCACAAAAAACAAACGCACACGAGGCTATAGTTGAAGATGTTTGTCCAAGGTGCTATGGAAAAAAAGTTTTAAAAAATACGATAAACCATCAGCGACGGAAGTGACATGGGAAAAGAAAGGGGAGAAAAAGTAAATAAAAAGAAAGGTAACAAAGAAACAGGAATAAAATACGTATGTTATTAATGTGCTAAGAATTATGCCGCATTCACGTGTATCCTCGTTTGAAAGCGGCGTTAAGTATTGCAGATATAGCAGCTGAAGTACACCGATGGGAAATGGTATTCCCTGCATCAGATACGAGAGAAAAGGTATCCTGGAATTTGTGAATCTACAGGAGTCACCTTTTCCTTGAAAATGAACTCTGTCCGAAACGCTGGATTTTCCACTCCCCATAGCAACTTCACTGTACTGTCTTTGTCGATTTTTCTTTAAATATATATTTGTTGTATTACTCATTTAAAGACACAGAAAAAGCAGCATAATTTTGACTGATGTATTCAATACAAAGCGTGAAGTCAATTACATCGACGCCAGTACTTGACTAATATCTATTTTATCGATCCCGAAAGAATGTAGTCGACCTCGATGGAATTTGAATGCAGAACATAAAGACGGTCTAAATGAGTTCAGATTCGAAATCAGCGTATTCGATTTGTCTGGGTAGCAGACAATAATTTTTTTGGCTGCCCAGTGTTTTATATATATATGCATTTACGCGAGCGAGTGTGTATGTGTGCGTGTGTGTAGTAAGTGTGAAAATATTAATACATGTTTGAGTATTATAACGCACATGCATACCGAGTCGGCATAAGTAGAGGCTTGTGTACGACCTGTAGTATTTGTTCAAAAGGGGTCACTCTATAAATTACATTGAAATTCATGCACTAGTGGAAAAATGTAGCGCCTCAAATTACTTTGGCTACGACAGAGTAAAATATGTGTTAACGATAATCTTCGTTGAAACTTGAAACTTTCTAATAGAGACTTTAATTTAAACGCCTGAGTAATGTATTTTCGACATCTAGCATGAAGAAACTTATTTATAATACACGAAAATGTCTATTTTGCCTCAGAAATCAATGTTCATTGTTCATTGGAGCAAGACTGCTCAATCTGCTTTGACTCGTAATGGTTCTTTGTTCGCATTTATATTCTGTTTAGCTCTGAAAATGACCATTTGCCACAGTCGTTTGTAGCCATTAAAACCAAATAAATCTGAAAGGCGATTTCAGTAATTGTCCGTTATAAGACCGCAAAATTGAAGCGCTTCAGAATTTTATTTAATTTTGTTTTATTTTGCCAATATGGACAGAAATAATGGTTTTTGAAAGTTCACAGAATTGCTGAGACTCATTTCTGTAATTCTTTTACCTAAACCTTCAGAATATGCGGCAATAAGAGCCAATAACGTAGCTTATACATGTTTACTCTTCTTGTAAAATTAAATTTCTTTTAAATCATATCCAACCGTCTTAAAAATAAGGTTGGGCACATTGGATAATATGACCTTACTTACAATGTATCTGAATAGAAAAGATTGGGTAGTCATATTCGAAACGGTCTTTGTTATAGGTTTGCTCCAGCGGGACTGATCTGAGCCTAAGCAACAACAATGTCAAAACTGTCAATGTGACCTTCTTTGTTTACGGACAATGTAGTTTGAGTTCAGAAGGGTTTTGGCAGTTATTTCTCTTCTTATAGCATTTTTTTTTTACCGTTTCGTGTCGAAGTGCTCATAGGTTTGTCCTTGTCTACCATGTATTCTAGTTTCTTTGGAGGGGTCTTTTATTGTATGTTAGAACAAAAAAGTATAACTTCTCGCTCGGCCTTCATTTCGTGGAGAAAGCGGCAACAGTACCTGGTTCCCCGTGATTTTCTCACAGCGTAGTTGATTCTTGCTTGGGAGAGTGAAAATGACGAAAAGAGAAAACCTACCGAGCACTTGGCTAGTATCTTATTGATTTCGGAAGGATGAAATGATGCAAAGTCGATTACAGCATGCAAAGAGACAGAACAAACACGGCAAAATATTTGTCCGACTCTCTAACGATTTAACCATTTGAACACATGGTGTTTAAAAGAGGAGTTTAATAGATGACACAACGAAATATCTTAACATATAAAAGTAACTATATGCATGTCCTAAGTTGTAGGCTGGAATTTTGAAGCTACTTGGCTGAAATGTTGCATAAGAACCATATTTTCTCAAGAAGCTCATAGACTATATGACTTTTTATGATACTTTTAATAAACCCAGATAAGGACGGATATTGCTGAAAGTATTATATATATATGCTCTTTGATACGCAGCCTAGGCAGAAATCGTATTGGCCATAATGAACAATATTCCAGATTATTTCTTTCGAGAAAAGGTTTAAGTTTCAACAAGATTATCAGTAATATCAGCCCCTGACAAATTATCAGACAGAAATGTAACATACTCGTAATGGAAACACGATTTGAGGCTTTGATATCCCAGGTAAGTAATCTTTTCTACTATAGGTTTGCTCCAGTGGGACTGATCTGATCCTAAGCAACAACAATGTCAAAACTGTCAATGTGACCTTCCTTGTTTACGGACAATGTAGTTTGAGTTCAGAAGGGTTTGGGCAGTTATTACATTTCGGAGGAGGAGGCTAAACGATTGCATCGACCCCAGTACTCAACTGGTTGGTACTTATTTTATTGACCACAAAGGATGAAAACAAAGACGACCTCAGCGGATTTTGAACTCGCATCATTTTGTCTGGTGTGCTAACGATTCTGCCAGCTATATTCAAGAATTAAGTAGCATCTGTAGTTTGACTTCAGCCACGGCCATAATCATAATCTTAATACACAAACAACAAAACAGCAGTTAACAACTGAAGTAGACAAATCAACGAGGAATTTTCAGTACTGTCTCTTCGGTATGCTGGAAATAGCAGCCAAATTTTCGGATACATTGGATAATGTGTTTCTAGATAACTACGTCTGAATAAAATACGAAAGGGTCATGACAAGGGTATCTTTATCCATAACTGCTTAACAATAGCAAGAGTGGTTGTAGAAGCAGAAGAAATATTAGTACCAATAGCAACATCAGCAGCTTTCCAGATATACGCAACTTCATTGTAAGATAACTGACCGCTTTCCACTAATTTCTGGAGCTAATTTTTCATATCTATCTTTCTTGTTATGACACTTCGCTCAAATTGTCCCGAGAAACTGTTAGTTTATCAAAAGTTGTTTTCTCCCTCTCCGATGCATCTACTGCTAAAACCTGTCTCGATTTAGATACAGCAATTTAATTTGGTAGTGTGGTTTTAGCTTCGCCACAACATTATTTCATTTTCCCGTTATCTCCCGAATCCTATTTCTTTTTAGCTACATAACCACATTTATTATATTTAATAGTCTTCCATTTATTAGCCAGAATTACTGTTGTAATTGATTTTACTACACTATCTCACAGTTCGTTGTTCCTATACAAGAACCAACCTGACTTCAAGCAGAGATAAACTATTGAAGAGGTGCTTTTATCTAGACGTTCAGTTTCCATTTCATATCATTTGATCTTCTTCATCTTATGTAGGTTAACTGATTAACACGTCATAGTTAAATTTTATTAGGAACTGCAGATCTATAGAATTCTTATTTCTACACGTCTATATGGACATATTTGATGTTTTCTGCAACCCCATCCCCATTAAAAGCTTTTTCTCTAATCTCATTGTGATAGAACATATAATTTATATGTATCATTCATAAATAACCTCTTAGTCCTATATTTTACGTATAGCGAACTATATCGCTCAGCAAAAACAAAAAACAAAAACAACAAAAACAAAATAGCGAAAAACCGATGCTTATCGGGCGATGAGAATGACAACTATATTTTCTGTACGATAAACAAGACTTGTCAAAGGCGGAACGACAATATAAGTGAAATAAGATGAACCCTGGTAACTCTTTATATGGGTAACAGGGTTAGAGGCTAAATACTGAGCAAGATCTTTTCGGTTAAATGCTACAATAGATGTCGAGTCTGTCTTAACCTTCAGCTGTCTTGAGTAAATCAACAGATAATTCTGACGAAACCTGGCACAGGCACTACCTGTTGTTGTTGTTGTTGTTGTTGCTTAGCCCCCATGGTAACTTTGACTTACTAAACATTTGAGCAAATGCATTACTACTAAGACCATTGCAATTTTTCCTGGTAAATCTAGGCTTCGAATAGATATAAACTGTAGAGCATCGGAGAGAATGCATTATGGTATTTGTTCTGGTTCTCTGTGTGCTAAGTTCGAATCCTCTCTGGGAGAAATTTGGCTTTCAGCTTTTCAGTGTCAACAAAGTACAAATCAAGGGATGGTTGGTTAGCTAGATATTAGCGTATTGCAGCATCGAACGAAATACCACATGATATCCGTTTCGGTTCTGTTTATTCGGGGTTCAAATCCTTATATTCTGTTCCAAAAAAAAAAAGAAAGAAAAGGCAGGCGTGGCTGTGTAGTAAGAAGCTTGCTTCTCAACCACATGGTTCTGGATTCAGTCCCACTGCGTAGCACCTTGGGCGAGTGTCTTTTGCTATTGCCTTGGGTTAACCAATACCTTGTGAGTGGATTTGGTAGACGGAAACTGAAAGAAGCTTGTCGTGTGTGTGTTTGTCCTCCACCACCCCTTGACAACAGGTTTTGATGTGTTTACGTCCCTGTAACTGAGCGGTTCGGTAAAAGATTCGATAGAATAAGCGCCAGACTTCAAAAAAATAAGTACTGGGGTCGATTCATTTGACTAAAAGGTTCTTCAAAGCGGTGCCCCAGCATGGCCTCAGTCTAATGACTGAAACAAGAATAAAATATTTCAGATTATTTACAATGTCAGTCGACAGGAAAGAATGCCAGAAGACTTTCAAGCCCGATGTACTTACCAAAAACAATGAACGAACGAAATTTTGTACTACTTTACTTTGCATTGTGCCTTTCTTTGTTTACGACTGGAGTTTAATTTTGGACAGATTTAACTGCTATTTCTAATACATCAAGTGATCAGGTAGAGCTTATCTTCGCTTTCTCTCCGTTCTACTGCAAGGGATCAGCAGTTCGTTTTTGTAATGGCCTACTTTAAAAATTTTTGCCTTTACTAAGAATCGTTAGCCCGATAGGTAAAATGCTTAGCGGCATTTCGTCCGTCTTTTCTTTTCTGAGTTCAAATCCCATTGAAGTCGACTTTGCTTTGCATCCTATTGAGATTGATAAAAGAAGTACCAGTTGAGCACTGGAGTAGATGTAATCCATTTACCCCTTCTCTTAAACTTGCTGGTCTTGTGCCAAAATTTGAAACCAATAGTTTTGCATTTACCCATGGCCCATATGAATATCATATATTTTACGTATAAATCTATCACCGCTTATCGCTGGCCCATTTCCATCTCTGGACACAAAAGACTTTCTAAATAATTCACAAAAACATTAAATTTGAAACATTTTTTAGAAGGTCTGTGCTTTCTACAGAACACTTCGGTACTCCATTTGTTGAGACCCCTGATATCAGAGAAAAAGCTGACTAACTCTTCAAACCTTTTTGACTACAACTTGAGAAACTGCTTAGGTTCTGTACATGACAACTGTTGTCTCTAAGAGAGGTAGCACTTATTATGTTTCATAATGCCACTATAATCGTCATCATAAAAAAAATACACGTATACCATTATTATGACTATGAACACCTACAATTAAGCCAGTGAAGGAGAACTATATGGTCGCTCGATACGCTGGAAATAGCAGCTAAAATTCGCCTAAATCCTACTGTATCTCCTTTGACAATACATTTGAACCCAGAAAGAAAAAACACTAGACAGTCAAGACTAGAACGTCTTTAATGGTTCGCCTGCTTTGTAAGGACTGACAAGGATGAAGACAACAGCGCGCCTGTCTTGTCTACTATCGAATAATTTTTTAAATAAATAATAAAGACAATGAAAATAGTAAGCCATCCGATTGAATGTGTTATGACATTCAGTCTCGTTACTTTTAGTCCTGAGTTCAATTTCATCTAAACGTGATTTAATTTTTCATATTTTTCGTGCTTGATTAAAAAAAAAACGTATTTGTAATATGTTGGAATCAATTTTATTCTCAACACGACTTACATTGAAGATTAGCCTGATTTGTAGGTTTCTTTGCTTTCGCTTTATTTATTATTTATCTTAGATGAGTATCTTCTACTTTAGTCTCTGGCCGACCAATACTTTGTGAGTAAATTTGGTAGACAGAAACTGTGCGGAATCCCATTGAATATGTGTGTATTTGTGTTTGTCACGACCACCACACTAATGTTAGTCTGTTTACATCCCCATTACATAGTAGTTCGACAAAATAGACCGATGGAATAAGTACCAGACTTTAACAAATTAAGTATTGGGGTTGATTTGTTCGACTAAAAAAAAAGAAAGCCTTCAAGGTGGTGCCCCAGCATGGCCGTAGTCCAGTGACTGAAACAAAAGATAAAGGGTAAAAGAAAAGTAATACACGCCTTTTTCGTCTTGACATATGTCAATAATAGATAAACATTAGAACATAAACCAGCGACAAAATTCATATTGTCTGTTTTATTATTCTGACATATTTTGATATTATTTGATATCACGTCATTTAACTCAGTGTCAGTGGTGCTTTCTTCTTTCTTTTTTTTTTCTTTTTTTGTTTTGTTATGGACTGCTGTAAAATCACGTCTAGCTACAAAGAAACCATGTCCACAATCTAACTGATGTTTGATATAGATAGATAGAGAGAGAGGGAGAGAGAGAGAGAGAGAGAGAGAGAGAGAGAGAGAGAGAGACAGAGACAGAGACAGAGAGACAGAGAGACAGAGAGAGAGAGACAGAGAGAGAGACAGACAGAGGGAGAGAGAGAAATATATCTTGTCCTTCAGTATATATCCGAGTCTGCTATGAAACTACATCCTACTGAGAAAAAAACACCATTACCAACGATTTAACCATGTTGCTACTGCCGATATAGTTACCACTCATCACTCTTTCTGCTCTGACTTTCTCTCTCTCTTTCTCTTTCTCTCACTCTCTCTCTCTCTATCTCTCTCTCTCTCTCTCTCTGTCTCTCTCTCTCTCTCTCTCTCTCTCTCTCTCTCTCTCTCTCTCTCTCTCTCTCTCTCTCTCTCTCTCTCTCTCTCTTCTTTCAAATGTGTGTATATACAGTAGAACCTCGGTTTTCGAATAACTCTGATCACGAATAAATCGTACTTTATCTCCTGTCTTTCTCATATTCATTTAATACAGTAGTACTTCGGTGGACAAACGAAAGAAGGGCACTCCGCATGTTTATTGAGAGTTACATGTATGGATCATAACAGTCTGATTGGGAATTTGAAGCTTATTAATTTCCTACACCAAGATGGATGAAGATTAGCATCACGCTTGAAACTCAGTGTACCAACGACATTGAATCAAACTGTATTGGTTCATTCACACGCACACACACACGCACGCACACACACACACACACACACATATAAGCATACAC
>NC_068981.1:103712154-103724279 GCF_001194135.2 Octopus bimaculoides
TATATATATATATATATATATATATATATATATATATATCAAGGGCATTAATACACATAAATTCCTCATGCTATTAGGGACTATTAAAGTTAAAACTACCACAATAAATATAGTGTACCGAACGCGAGGGGATGCAACTCTAGAAGCGAGCTCCTTAAAAACAGATTGAGCCGCATATCATATGATCTCATAATTAGTGCACAAAATACACTTTTTAATCGTCAATGCAGGCATAATCAAGACACATAAAAATGAACAAAAATCAATATACCACACGAACACCAAATGTATCCAACATAGCACATTAGAGTTGTTCACTCGTATACATCTATGTAAAAGATGGGCTTTTCGAATTACATCTCGGTACACGTGTATATTCAGAATAATTCAGCACTAAATATATTCCGGTTAAATTTAAAATAGGATAAAATCTTTATAAGAATTTATCAAGTAGTCAGCGTGAAAACACTTCATAAGGGAAAAATTATAATTATTCCCTTTAAATATATTTATTTATATTAAGGGCATTAATACACATAAAACTGTATTTATTATGGTAGTTTTGACTTTAAGTGTCCCTCATAGCGTGAGGCATTTATGTGTATTAATGTAATTTGAAAAGTCCGCCTCTTACATAGATATATAAGTGTGAACATTTCTATGTACCATGTTGGATACATTTGGTGTTCGTCTGGTATGTTGAATTTTGTTCATTTTTGTGTCTTGATTATGCCTGCACTGGCGATTATAAAGTGCATTATGTACACTAACTATGAAATCATATGATTTGCGACTGAATCTATTTTAAGAGGCGACTTTGAGGATTTTAGTGGACTGGAGCAAGTTGCCTTAAGACGGTAGGGTGCAAGAAGTTTTCTTAACATGTGTAATAACTCTATTTGTGTTGCTATCTCCCTATGGATATTTTTTCCTATAAAAGCAAACTTTTTATATGAAATATCTTAGTTCAGTGTAGATGACGCCTGCGTGCTGGAGGATAAGTAGTGAAGAGTATAGCATCTGCATAACGGAGAGTGATCTCTTACAAGTGACAGCAAGTAAGTTGTTAATTTATAAAAAGAATTACCGTATATTAGAGTGTACAAAAATTGATAGTGTGTACCTAGATGTATTTCTTTGTAGCATCCTAGATCAGCCATGTACAAGAAAGACACAACAAAAAGAGTAACCCAGTCTTTACTATTTCGTTGATTCATTAAATAAAAAACTGGCACTCCGTCCGTTGTGACGACAAGTGTTCCAGGAGGTCCGATTAATGGAACAGCCTGCGAGTGAAATTAGCATGCAAGTGGCTCAGTAATATACAGACACCCGTACCTTTAACATAGTTCTCAGGGAGATTCAGTATGATATAAAATGTGACAAGGCTGGTCCTATGAATTACAGATACAACTCATTTTTGCCAGCTGAGTGGACTGGAGCAACGTGAAATAAAGTGTTTTGCTCAAGGGCAGAACACGCCATCGAGAATCGAACTCAAGCTAATGATCGTCAGCCGAATACCCACCAACCACCAAGCCTCGCACCTTCACTTGCTCCATTAACTGTCGATGATAAAACCCAACATTAATGTAAAATCCTTATACAAAGAAAAGACGAAAGACGTAGAACATTCTGCTTCGTATGCGGTACTCTGGCAAAATAAACTAAAAAGAAATCGTATGAAATATAAACCTGTTCTGGAACACATCATTGGAGGTGATGGTTGTCACCAGAGATGCTGAAAGGGACAACGATGTGTGATATATACATGTTTAATAACTAAAAGGTGGGTTTTGTTAAATAAAAATGTTGACTTGTAGATTTTATATATTCCAAACCATCAAGCTGTTATTAATGGCAGTTGTTAAGAAAGAATTCGATAATGGGTTTTCGAGGTTGGATGTCAATTTTATAGAAGTATTCAGAAAGGGCATATAAATTTAAGCAAAAATTTGCAAAGGAAAACGTCTAATGGTGATAATAGTCATGCTATATATATTAGCAAAGATTATTATCGCTGTTGTTGTTGTTGTTGTTGTCAGTCCTAATCAAGTAGATGTAGGATCAAATGCATCGTTTTCAGATTTAGTTTTGCTATAATCATTTTTATTTATATAATTCTTTATTATTTTGTGATTTAAGGGAGTTTGAACAGCTATTTTTAGATGTTTAGATTTTTAAAAAGTTAAGTAGCTGCTTGCATGCTTATTCATCTGATACATTGACACATAAGAAAATTGTAATTTTAGTAAGGTTTCATTATTAATTGCCATATCTGGTTAAAACTCTATAATTGAGGACATTTTGGACTAACCATAAAAGCCTTAAAAAAATGAAGAAAAACTTATAACTAGAATACATGAATGAGACTGACAAGCTTGTGTAAGTCTTCATGTCAAATAAACCTTGTCCGTTTATGTAGCAACGTAAAATACAGAAGAAACGACCCGATAAGATCAAATCCCCAATTTGGTATTACACATTCATAAAAACTGCCACATTTGCAATTCTAATTGATAAATGAATGGACGGATATGGCCAATTATGATCTGTTTATTGTCCATGTATGTATGTGTGGGTGTATGTGTATGAGTAACTGTGTGTATGTGTGAGCGCATGCATGTGCGAGAAGGAGAGAGAGTGAAAGATGATACCAATGTGAAAAATTCTATTCACCGTGATAAACATCTACCAGAAACAGCGCGAGGTGTTTACATTCATGCAAATCGATATTTACTTATATTTGTCAAATTATTTATTTAATTATCTATTTATTTATTTATTTATTTGCAAAGAGACTTGAATGTCAAATGAAAAATGATCCTCTGTATACGCTGTCAGTACTCTCTATCTTGGTATCTATGATATAACAAATCGACTTCAAACGAAACGGAGTGGCTCCAATTACGATTAGCACTCATCTAACATATTCCTGATTCCAGATAGTATAAAACTTCACAAGGCTTGATTTTTTATAATCGCTATGAATCATGGGAATGCTTTTTAGGTAAAGCTTTACCTCCACTAACCAGTGATAGCGTATCCAACACTTTTTTCTTAATTCCTTGACAACAGCTTCCATTTTCTGATTCTGTTCGTTAGTTCTATTATCATAAAATCAAACGGGTTTCCCATTATATATTTCTGCTAATACATATTTTTTTATTATCTTGAGTTTTTATTGTTTTGCTTTGTTTTGTTTTGTTTTTCACTGTCGTTGTCAACCTCTAAAATTGAAAGTTAATAAACGTATTAGCTTGATGCGTTAACAACACCATTGAATGCAATACAGTATCGAACACACGTAAACGTCTTGATGTGCGATGCAGCTTCCGGTTTCTGCTTATGTATTTATTGTACGTATGTGTATATATGAATCACACACAGAGATAGATAGATAGATAGATAGATAGATAGATAGATAGATAGATAGATAGATAGATATGCGAGCGCGCGTGTGATAACCGGCCGCACATCATGCCTAAGGTTCGAGGGATGGTGTCATGTCATCTGCGTTACGTCATGTCTCGAGTTTAAGAAGCTCTTTTAACAACCAAGTCTAATCACCCCTAAGAATAGTTCACCGTTATAAGCAGCAGAAACATTGTAGTTCGTTGGCTTAGTGTATTGTATTCAAATCCACCGACGGGAAAAGCTACCCATGATAGACAAATGTCACATTGAAGGGAGGATAAAAACCTCATGTACTTATGCCTTTAGATAATGGAACAGAACTGTCAGCTAAATGAATCGTTATGATCTCAATAAGATTAGCTTCATTCACAATATTTGCTTCACAAAGTAATTGAAATAATCATGTATATAGAGGGCATATTGCCTCTACTTTGCCGATTCTGACTAGATTATTAAAAATAGTCTTTAATAATGACCATAGCCTAGAAGGAAAAAGGGCGGAGTTAATTTATTAGATGTGAAAAGTATTGCATTATCTAGACTGAGTATATCGCTATATTTGTCAGCCATATTTGGGATATGTATATGCATTTGTCATTCTGTGATCTACGACAGACAGCCATTATATTGGACTGCATTTCACAGCCCCATAACAAACTAATATGAGACATATCCGGTTTGCAACAGCCATGAGGACGGTTGTAGTTATGTGTTTAATTAGCAGCCTGTTTGTATAAAAGTTCTGCTTGAACGGAGCTATTCAACGAAAACAGAAGAAAAAACAATAATAGCAAAAACAACAACAATTTATATGCCCGTAACTAAATTACACTGCAAATACACACAATTTCCATATGTTGTTATGTCTCATTCACAGCAACTGCTCCATATGGTGAAAGAAAATAATCAGAAAGGATTTTTTTTCCACACTACAAGATTTAACTGCAATTCACAGGAAAGCTTGGAGGAAAATTAGAGATGTTGTTACCAGAAATGTGGCCATAAACTTATCAAAAGAACCAGTCTTCGGTGACACGAGTGTATTAATAATTGTTTTTGTAATAGACAGGTTTGAAGGGTGTTAGTCGAGTACATAGACTCCAGTATGCTTATCATTGACCGGCATATTATTCTCTTTTCCCCGAAAAGATGAAAGGCAACGTTCGTCTCGGCGGATTTGAACTCAGAACATAAAGTGACGGAAGAAATATCTCAAAATATATTTTCGCCGCTCTAACGATTCTGTCAATCCACTGCCCACATGAGAGTATTAATGATCCTTTCTACTATAGGCACAAGGCCTGAAATTATGGAGGAGGGACGATTACATCGACCCCAGCACTAATTGTTACCGTTCCTCAAAACGCTACACACGTATATGTTTAAATGAACTGTGGAAGGTTAAAGTGCCGACTTACTATAGCATAGATATGTCTTATAGTCAAAAATGAAAACAGCGACTTAAGATAAATGTAGAGTTATTTCTTGCTTAAATATTATACAAACTGTCTAAGCCTATTCCGCGATATTATTGCAATTTCAACTGAGTAGGCGCAAAGAGAGGAATGTTAGTAGTTACTGAAAAACTAAATAATAATACTGTGCTGTCCGACGTAAAATTAAAGTAATTAACTTATTGCAATGTGGTTTGATTGCTAAGACTTTATTCACCATTTATGGTTGCTGGAGTCATTGCTCTTGAGAAAAGTAAGGCATTTGCTGCTTTGGTTTACCACCATTGAAAGACTTACAAAGAGCTGGTTATTCCTTCTCACTCTTGTAACTGAAAGCCCAATGATCACCTAATTTTGAAAATCTCACGAAAGAAATATTTTGAAGAGACAGTCCGTATGATTCTGTTAAGTTTGGCCGAAAACCCAGTATATTTTTTGGAACCACCCAATATTCATACGTTAGGGTCTACAGCAGAAGTAAATATGAATGTAGACATTTTTTATGGACCGTCTTAAAAATTCTACATTGAAAATATGCAAAATGCTTTGAAACAGCAAGATTTAATAACGTTTTTAGGTATCAGAATATAATTTAATCACAACTAAAGGGTCGTACGTAATAGCTGAACACGATACAACCACTTTTCAAAAGAAAAACATTAGCATCATGAACTCTCTATCTTTCCTACTATACAAAATGAGTGCTACAAATACCTAGGAATTGACGAAATACAAATGTATTGTGAACGAAGATTGAATAACCAAAAAGTATTGCACCGTTTTTTATAAAAAGAAGTTTGCAGTCGGGAGTTTCTTGTTACGGGGATACATTTACAGTGCTAGTAATATTGGTTTCAAATTTTGGCACAAGGCCATCAATTTAAAGGGCGGAGTTAAACCGATTACATCGATTCCAGTGTTTACACTATTTCCATGTGGACAACATTGTTGTTGTTGGCACTCCGTCGCTTACGACGTCGAGGGTTCCAGTTGATCCGATCAACGGAACAGCCTGCTCGTGAAATTAAAGTGCAAGTGGCTGAGCACTCCACAGACACGTGTACCCTTAACGTAGTTCTCGGGGATATTCAGCGTGACACAGTGTGACAAGGCTGACCCTTTGAATTACAGGCACAACAGAAACAGGATGTAAGAGTGAGAGAAAGAGTACAGCAAGGTTCGCCACCATCCCCTGCCGGAGTCTCGTGGAGCTTTAGGTGTTTTCGCTCAATAAACACTCACAACGCCCGATCTTGGAATCGAAACCGCGATCCTATGACCGCGAGCCCGCTGCCCTAACCAGTGGGCCATTGCGCCTCCACTTCCATGTGGACAACATTACGCATAAGTCTTCTCACATTTTCATTAGGACGTCTGCTTTTTCCTGATCTGGTAGATTCTTTTTGATCAGCAAATATTTTAAGATTCACTGGATCCCCTAAGAGCGACATGTAACTGGCCATGAGTAAATACGGGCGCAGACATGTAGATGCCGCACTTAGAAAGGCTTTGTCCTTGACTTTTGTTTATAGACATCGCGAAAGCAAGTCTCACTGGAATTTGGCGTCTTTTCAAAGTAAAGAGCAAATCGGTATCAGATGGTTGCATAATAATGCGGGGAATCAAAGTGTGCGTCCTGCATCAACAACAGTTATTTTACTTGCAGTGATCATGTTATCTAACACCGATAAGATTCTATAACGTGCGCCATTACAGTGCCCATTTCTCTGATCTAAGTTTCTTAGCAACATTATAGGAACACCCGTTTTTAATTTGATAATGTGAGGTGGCATGCCACTTATATTAAGAGAATTCAGAAATTTCAGGAGGATAGAGAGCAGATTGTTGATCTTCTGCCACGGAATCAATATTACTCGGAGTATATGTCTCACCTGGAAATTCCTGGATTATGTGGTTATTTAGATTGTCAATTTCTTCATTCTTTGTTGTTAATATTACTCGTGATGACAACCAGTGAGTATTGTTAAAATTAACCTCTAAATCTTCATAGACATGATTGATCAAATCCTCCTTGTTGTTGACTTGAAATGACTGAAGAATCTCTATTACATCATCATATAATTGTCTTTGAACATTGGGAATTCTTCCAGCAACCAACTTGCAATAACCAAACAGAATGATATGCCAGTCGAGCTTGAGAGGTGGTATCCTAATTGCTGAGAGAATTTTGCACTCTCATATTAGTGGGGAGATGAAGTACTTTGCATTCGTGCCAAATTACAGATTTTTTCAAACATGCTCCAATTAGAGAATACCTTTATGCTCTTCGAACCTCTAGAAGAATTTGATGGAAATCACTACCTAAAATTACCAATTTGCCGCCAAAGATCAAGTCGTTGTTCATTACATCCTTCAGTGGTCGATTCAGTGCTTCAAATAGAAAGCTATGACACATAGGTGCCTCGTCCCAAACAATCAAGCGTGCATCATGAAGCAAATGGACAATGACATCAAGGGAAGATATTTTGCATGTTGAATTACAGTTTACTGGTATGGGAAGCTTGAATCGAGAGTGAGCAGTGCGACCTAGCTTCAATAGTGTCGCAGCAATGCCTGAAGGCGCCGTCGCAATAGCTAGTTGGTTGTTCTTTCGCACATAAGACAGTAATATATTAATAAGAAAAGTTTTGCCAGTACCCCTAGGTGCATCAATAAATATCAAACCACCTTCATTTCTACCAATTCTCTGTTGAATATTTTTTTAAATGATTCTCTGGTCATTATTTAGCATATGGATGTTAGTATGGAAAAATTCTTCTGCATATGGATCTATCTCATCATCATGAAGTAGAACATTATTCATTCGGAGATCATGAATATCAGCAGGCAATCTAAAACATATTGTACTATGGTCATGCTGAACCATGCGATGATCCAATTCACATAGCATATCATTCAAGGCAATATCCAAGGCTGCTTCATGAGAAAAATTGTGTTGTCTCATTTGATGAAAGTAATCTTCGCAAAGATCTTCGCGAAACATATTGATAATTTTAGTGGTCTGGATGGAGAGTAAAACGGAAGAATACTGACAAACAAGTTTCGTAAATCATTCGCTGAACATATTGTTCTTACCTCGTTTAGACAAAGTTCCCATTCTTGATCATTTTCTAATCGATTCATCATTTGACATGTGTGCTTAAAATTTTCGGAAACAACACTGTTAATTGTGATTAAATTTTCAAAGCTTGTCGCTCCCGCTTTATGTTGAAGTAATAGTCTAAGATAGAATAGCTCCCCTTGCGATGGATGCACTGCGTACACTCTACCAAGAGCTTCTGGAACATCATCACTTTATCTAACTCTTCTCCCCTAATTTTTATTATTGTTACATCAAGTATAATGTTGTGGAAAGTCACAATAGAGGATATCTTTTGCTAGGGGATCTCCTTCATTCATCTTTAAATATGCTGTCAATTTGGTCGATCTATTGTTTGCTAAAGCTTCTTGTACATGATTTGGATTAAACACTGTCATCTGTTGATCTGGCAAGTGTATCGGCAAGCATTCAATATCAGGCTGCCTTTGTTGATGAATTGGAAGCTCAAATAATCTCCAGCAAGCCTCCGACGCTCCAGTATAGCGGCAATTTTCGTAATTCGAAATTTCATCCATTTGATTTTCATTGCCGACATTATGACGCACGCTGTCTTCTTGTCTGTGTAAAGAAACTGTTGCATGGTCAACACCTTTGAAAATGTACTTGTAAAGATATTTCACAGCCTTAATAGATGCACACCATTCAAGATTAATATGCGCCTCGTACTTCTGCAACAACCACGCATTATAAGGAACTACATAACGGTTATCAGCAGCAATTTCTCTATTTCCAGTACGTGTTGAAGCTTTGAAGCTACCATCTCGAGGGTTTTGGTGACGATATTGTGGATAAGAATCATTTCCAATTAAGGTTTGTGATCTTTAATCTTTTGGATATCTTTTACTGCAAACACCATTCACCATGCAGAGAGAATTTCAATTATCTTTTCCGCAGAGTCCATGTATCATGTATTTCTTCACCAAGGAATAAAGAAGTGACGTTAATGGGTTTTCGGGATTAGGAAGTTCAACTGTGACAATTTTATCAATTTCTTGCCATGTGTTGTGATGATTTTGTATTATGAATAAGAAATGGCAATGAGTTAATCCTCTTTTTTGAAATTCCACTGTGTTCACAAGAGCAATAAGTTTCCCAAGGATTCCTGATTTGATATCGTGAAATAGTTGCTGTTGCTTTGATTTAAATACTCTTGCAGTGATATCTGGTCGGTCCACCGCCGTCTGGCTCACAGAAATCTCGTTAACTATTTCATGTCATTTTGGGTTGTATGTAAAAGTCAAAAATAAAGTAGGTTTGCCAAACTTTCTAACTATAGCCATTGCATTTTGATAGTGTTTTTGCCATATATCGCGGACTTCCTGTAAATGAACTTGGCAATATATATCTACGACCTGTACGATCAGTATCATCTGCAAGTATAGCATCTTGTAAGCCATTATATAAATCAGCTCTTAAGGTTGCTTGATTGTTACGAACATATCGTAGACGGGTGGATTGTACTTTGGCAAATGGATCTACACAGTATTGCTGAAACAAACGCTGACCTAAATGCAATATATCTGTAGATCCTGTTCTTTTCATGATGTTATAACAATAAAATTGAACTATTGAAATTTGATGGTTGCCATTTTCATTCATTAATCCAAGGTGTCACCCATCTAAGCCAGAAGGAAATAAAACACGGGTACATCATTGGGTCGTATGGTCGATGCGAGTCACTTAATATTTGTAAAGATTTTTTGTTATTCTCTGCTCTGAATTTTGTTACGACCATTCGTTCCGAGCAGTTCGTTTCCTCACCAAAATTATTTTGTATGAGAATAGCAAGCTCATTAGAAGTTGGTAGATTATATCTCCTGGAGGGTTTCACATGAGCTTTTTTTATCTGCATAGAAGCCAACTGACACATCAGCAGGAATATTTCCAGTGTCAATTTGCTCCTGCACGGATAGAAAAGATTGTAAGTATTTCCAGCAGATATCATAGCAGAATGAAATTTTCGAAATATGTTTACATCGAAGGCTTGGTTTGCATTGTTAATAGGCATTCTTTTTGTTCGTCTTCATATTTGTTCTTCATGATCATAGAAATACGTTTCTAAGCTAGACGGGACTGTTCCTATTTGGTTTCTAGGATCTCCAATAAGCAATTCCATGTATTCTGTAATTCCTCTCAGTACTGAAGTGTCATCTACTTACATAGAACACATTACCATTGCGCTGTTGAACCTTCGAATATTACGTTTGAAATATTTTGCTTCAGGAGTATTAGAAAGAAAGAGATCGGCAAGTTCATTCGGTAACTCAGGGATATTTTCAATTTTTATCATTCCTGATTTACAGCATATACCAAAACTGGGATTGTTCATTGTTCCTCCTGTATGCTCTCCAATAAACATCAAAGCATTGCAGTGGTGGCAACGCACTTCCATAAGGCCGCAACAATGGCGAGCAACGTCAACGGGAACCTGTAGAAGTCCATCTATATCATATTGTCGAGCTATATTAAGAGTCAGCCTATTATTGATTTGCTGAGACTGATATACTTATAGTGACGTTAACTTTTAGCTTGTCACCAACTTTGAGCAACTATACGAACGTGGAAGTATATTGCAACAAAATGTGATCTGGTAGGGTCTATTAGTAACTCCACCACACCGAAACCACAAAATATCTCCAAGCTATACCATTCTGAGTGAGTTGAGAAGAAGTCAATTAGATTCTAGGTGGAGACCAGAAGGTCCACTTGCAACGACTTTCGATAATGAGGAAAGGATAGACTCTGATAGCATGTTGTGGCTAACAGCAAAAGGATAAAGAGAGTGCGGAAAGGAAAAAGTGAACCGAAGCAAAGGGAATCGAATACGCCAAGGGAAGAGCCAACTTATCCCATCAGACAGTGAAAAATACTCGCGTATTCAGATCACAGTCAAGTTCCAGAGAGATATGATCGACAGCGTGGAGGAGGACCGTACAAACTGGTAAAAATTTGGAGACAAAAATAGCCAAAGCCGGGAGATTCTGCGATCTGAGAAGATGTATGTTGCTGAAGTATGTGTAGGTGAACTGTCCAGTTTGTGTTTCATGCTTTTATTTTACTTGTATGTTGCTACTGATTATTTTTATAGAACTTCACAATTATTCTCTATTTTTAATATCTTTATTGTATAGCGGTGACTCTACCCGTCTCTTCGTGCATCGTCACAAACTTTATAACCACAATGTACAACGTTTAATTTGTATGTAAAAACCCATGTGGTCAATAAAGGAATTTAAGTAGTAGTAGTTTGTATTAATAGACAAAAAAATGTCGGGAAAAGCGAGAGCTTGGATGAAATTTAAAATGAAAAGTGAAATATAAAATTAAGAAAATAAAGAAACAAATTACAGCTATAAACAAATAAAATCGTTCATCAAAATACTTCCAGCTTCTCATTCTTAGGGGATTTCAATTTATTTTCGAAGAAATAACTTTCTAATGAAAAGATCTAATTACGTATCCTTAAGGCTTAAAGTGTTCAGCGTTGACTCACAGAACTTCTCTTTTAAGATTACTTTTTTTTTTTGTTTACCCCTTCATTTACCATTTATTTAAAATATAGTAATATTAAATCAACTCCAGTACCTCACTGGTGGCTTATTTTATTGGTCCACTTCTCTGCAGGATGAAAAAGTTAACCTTGGCATGGCTTTGAACACAAAAACGCAGAAGGCAGTTTCTCCAGCGCTGTCGATTTTATCAATCCACACTCACTAATACAAAAAAAAACGTATTCATACATACGCACAAGATCAGAGATGTAGGAAGAACTGCGGTGAATTATAGAAACCTCGTTGAAGGCGCATGGCCTAGTGGTTAGGGTATTGCACTCACGATCGCGAGATCGTGGTTTCAATTCTTTGACCGGGTGCGTTGTGTTCTTGAGCAAAACACTTCATCTCGCGTTGCTCTACGATCACTTCGATACCTGCTGTGTGTGTGTGTGTGTGCGTGTGCGTGTGTGTGTGTGTGTGCGTGCGTGTGTGTGTACATATGTGTGTGTACATATGTGTGTGTGTACATATATATATAATTTAGAGAAAAGAACTACAGTTCCTGAACTCATCCATGAGAATCCAGTCACATATAGAAAAAATTTAATAAGTAAATACACTAAAAAGAACTATAATAAA
>NC_068981.1:103724608-103729100 GCF_001194135.2 Octopus bimaculoides
ATATATATACATATGTATACATATCTATATGTACTTATATATATTTACACATACATGTGTATGAGTCCATAAATTATGTTTACAATTTCCATACTTTTAAACTTTATATTGTAAAGAGATTTTATGGACATCCTCTATATATATAATATACGTTCGTACAGGCATGTGTGTGTGTACTTTCTGATGCATTATTTTTTCTTTTGTTGTTGCAGAAACTGATTAGTTGAGGTAGCTGATCGATAAAGTAGTTAAATAAAAAAAATACAAAAAAAAAAAATAATAATGATTAACAATGGACCGAAAATTAACCAGATTGAAATGAATATACAAAACATTGTATCGTGGAAATCCTTGTAAATGTTATTATTTTTTTTATTTTCTGTTATTACTTCACATTTTTATATTTTTATTTATTTATTTATTTATTCAGATAATCATAGATATTACCTTACACATAAATTCTCGCTCATCATTAAGATTTTTAAATATTGATTAGCCAGAAACTTAGTTTGTATATCATCCTTACATACATGGAAATTATAAAGAGAAGACTTTGAGAGTATTGGTTCTCTTAATAGAAGTTGCTATTTTTCTTCAACCTCACATCAATCGAAACTGATTAAGCTTAAAGCGAAGGACAGTCCAGTCGTGATAATCCCACTTTCTGATAAGACTATATTATCCAATGTGACCTCCCCTTCTTTTTAAGCCGGTATAATGTGATTTGGGGAAGATTTGGCTGTTTTTCTAGCAGTTTGAGAGACTACGTAGCGGCTTTATTAGCCTATTTCCTACCATATTATGTTGTTCTTGTTTAGCTCCAGATCAAACTTGACAGTAGTGACATGTAGTCAAAGTCGTTTCAGTCGTGACTATCCCGGCTTTTATGTATATCAGAGACTAAATTAGCCAATATATCTTCCATAACATTTTTCAAAGGTAGTCAGTTGATAAGTATTGCACCGCACAGCTACATTGCTTTACAGTTATCGCAATAAAACAACAGTAAAATACTCGATAATGAATAAAGAAAGAATGAAAGAAAAAATTAATGTTACACAGTCAAACTGGTTCATAATAGGAAAATACTTTTTTGGCATAATTAAAACATATTTTAAAGTGAAAATGACTTTAAAAATACGGTGAATATTTGGTAAAAGACCCCTTCGGAACCTCGGTGTGAAATAATTTTTTCCATAGGTTTTTTCGAGTCTATTCAACGTATCTCACCTCCAAAAATTTCGCTGCTATTTCTAGTTCGCCCTGCTATTTGCGATAAAGGACCCGAAATACCTGTTACGTGGTAGCAGGGCGGGCAAGAAATAGTAGCCAAATATTTTCTGAGGAAAGGAGCCGCTTACACGTGATTTCGATGTCACATTCATTGAAAGCATGCGAAATAACCTGGAAAAGAAAAAAAAACACGAAACAAAACTCCGGTACTGGGAAACTCAGACTTTCCCAGTGACCCAACGGGTCACGGGTAGTCTAGTATACTATTAAAAATGAAATTCAATCTTGCTTGCTTGCAATACTACACAGCCAAACTGGTGCATAATGGGAAAATACTTTGAAAGTAAAGTGCCCCTGAAATGTGAATACGAATGAAATAAAACAAGTTTCGCATAAATCGGACCAGTAGTTATTGAGATATTCGGGGTTTGGGGGGTATAAATACCTAAAACAGTGCATAATGGGAAAATACTCCGAAAATAACTTCACCCGAAAAGGGAAGAAACTCTAACCTTTCCATTAGGCACATTATGATAGACAAAATATTTAAAAGTGAAAATGACTTTAAAAATACAGTAAATATTTCGCAAAATACCCGTTCGTAACCTCGGTGTGAAATAGTCTTTTTCCATAGGTTTCTTTCAAGTGCATTCAACGTGTCCCACCTCCAAATATTTGACTTGGGTCATGGGTAATCTAATCAATAAAATAACAATGTGAATGACATTTATTATGTCTATTCAGATATATAATGACACTAGCTGTAATATTTGTCATACAACAACTTCCCACAGAAATTTGCGTATTAAAAAACACAGCGGTTTGCTTAGAATGTTATCATCAATGTTTCGGCCCCAGGTAGATTTGGTCACCCGCGGACATTCTGAGCTATGCCGGAAAACATTTCTGATATAGAAATCAGTAAAGAAAACATTCAAAACTTATTCTACTTCGTTTCTGTATCCGGTTTGCAAGATTCTTTATATGAGTTCGTATAGTATGTAAGTTTAACCCCAATATTAGTTGTAAAACTAGGAACGTAATCTATAGTATAAGAGGCATGGAAGAAGTTTGTAAGTACAGAAACACAGAATACATTGAGGAAATCTCTAGGAGTATAGCAGAGAGGCTAAACGTGCACTGGATAGATTATAATGAAAAGAAACACTCTAGCGACATACCAAAGACCAACATGGTAGCACACTGGGCCGAATTGACATTCGCATTTTGTCCAAATACCCAAAGGATCCATCACTTAGACAAATACGAGTGTTCGCCTTCATAAATAAAACATTATCCATACTAAATAGGAAATACACGTAATGCCACAGATATCCCCCACTCAGCCTACATACATGGGTACATTCGTAAGTAGGCAGTCAAATAGGTAAATAGGTAGATAGATAAGTAGATAGGTTTTAGGTGGTTAGATCAGTTATATAGATTGTTAGTAATATAAATTGTTAGTCTGCTCGTGAAATTAACGTACAAGTGGTTGAGCACTCCACAAGCACGTATACACTTAAGGTAGTTCTTAGTGAAGCAGCACGAGCTGTAACGTGATGTCGCAGAGAAACTTCTCAAGACGACATGTTTCTCTATAGCTGTTTCAAGCGTGTTCATTAATTGTTGATCAAGCAATTTCATAATGTCAGTAATGTATTTCTGAAAGGCGTGGGCGATACAGCCTTCATCATCTGTCTGCGCCTGAATATAAAGCTAACCAAAAGACGTTAACCAAAAGTGGTTAAGATATATCATAAAATGTTTGCTTATGTACACGTAATATCGTCCATGATAATGATGATATATGAATTGTTAATCGTTCAACAGGCAGTCCAGTATTCAATCGATTTGACAAGCAGGCAAGTTTTTATTGCATGTATATTTATATATATTTGTCGATCGAAATGTAGTAAAAAGCAAAAGGCGAAAAGAGAAAATAATTATCTGAATAATGCTTATATCAATTTATTAACTACTCAAACCCACAAACAACACCAAAACAAAAACACCTATAATTTTTACTGAAAGAGAACTAAATACAAACAACTTATCGAACAATTTGAGATTCTATTAACAATAGTCCTGTTTTTCTGTTGTTTTATCTTTTTTCTTTTTGCTTTGATAGAAAATAATGTAGATCCATAAAGAGGTTGATGGAAGCAATGGAATATAATGAAATAATTGTTTCATTAATATATTCAGTCTAATATTACTAGTATTTTATCAAAGCAAATCAAAAACAGAACAAAATATAAAAATAACGTTAAAAGCAAGCTTCGGTATCAATATCCAATCAACATCTATCTAAACAAAACGATCGTTGAATCAATATAACAAAAGCAATACTCAAATAAACAAATGTATGATTGAATGAACGAACTAACGAATGAACGAATGTATGAATAAATGAATGATGAATAAACGAACTAGTGACAAGCGTAAAGAAGTTAAAACAATGAAAAGAGAAGTGATTTGTATCAAGCTCGATTTATAATTATGTAAATTAAACAGAGAAACCTCAACCAGAGGTTTGACCCTGTAGTATATCAATGAGCTTAATATGTAAAGGACATGTTGTTGTCATAGAAACCTTTCAATACAAACATACATAAACAAACACTACACCAATCAAACCAACAGAATATTAACAATGCAGAACGAAACTAGAAAAAGATGTGGGAAGAAAACAATGGATGAACCTAATCAATGTTAAAGTGAAAACTAAAACAAAACTGGAACAATATCGTAGAAAGTGGGTGTAAAGAAAAACTAGATGAGAATATAACGGAATTTATCAAATTGTTAACTGTGTTTTAAACAACAGATATATTAACAATACATATAGGAAATTTTCAAATAAAAACAAGGGTAAAAGGTACGCAAAAGAGATGAAACAAACAAAAACAATCAGAAGTAGATTCAGAAAAATATATGAAGATATATTAAAAACGTACAAGAAGAAAAAGAAAGCGTATACGCGAGATCAAATATCTCCACGATAAAACGGCGGAATTTAAAAATAAATGGTTGAATAAAGTAAAACACGAAAAAGAAAATAAATTGGAAAGAGTCCAAAGCCAACTGTTTAAAATAATCTAAGAGAAAAGAGAGTATTTTAGAAAATTATCAAGGCAAAAGTTGAAATGCAAAGAGAAAATATATAAATAATGAATAAAGAAAATTCAAAGAAATGGAGAGCGTACAGAGAAATAGAGTGTTTGAGAGTGAGAGAGAGAGAGAGAGAGAGAGAGAG
>NC_068981.1:103729688-103739769 GCF_001194135.2 Octopus bimaculoides
GTGGTGGTGGTGGTGGTGGCAGAGGTAGTAGTAGTAGTAGTAGTAGTGGTGGTGGTGGTGGTGGTGGTTTTTATAGTAGTAGTAGTAGTAGTAGTAGTAGTAGTAGTAGTAGTAGTAGTAGTAGTGGTGGTGGTGGTGGTGGTGGTAACAGCAGCAGTAACAGTGGCAGTAACAGTACCGCTGCCACCACCACCACCACCACCACCAGTAGCAGAAGCAGCAGCCAGAATTACATACCTTCTAGCTAGAAACTAAAACCCAATTCAATATAGTTTATTGTTATGGAATATAAAAAGTGATCGATAAAATAGACCTATCACATATTCTGCTTCGTTGACGTAAACATACGATATGAAACATCATATTAAATTGTACGAGTTTATGAGACATTCAGTTGCATCGTGTACGTGGAAAATATAAAACGGTGAAATATTGATATCGAACACATTGGCACCAGACCATAAATGTGAGGGAAGAGAACGATCTATTAAATCGAACTCAATACTTGACTAGTACTTGTTTTATCGAACCCCACTGCCCCCTTGGATGAAAGACTAAGTTAACTTCAGGCAGTATTTGAGCTCAGAACGTAAATAAGGTTTGCTAAATACTTCTCTACCTTTTCTGGCACCCACCAACCATTTAAGCCCAGATGATAAATATTGATTTTAAATTTTTGGTACAAGGCCAGCAAGTTAGTGGGGAGGGTTTAGGTTTAAGTCGATTACATCGACCCCAATGCTCAACTGGTACTCATGTTTTCGACCCCGAAAGGATGAAAGGCAATAGTAAACCTTGGCAGAATTTAAACTCAGAACTTAATGCCACCGTTATGCATTTTGCCCGGCGCGGTAACGATTCTACCAGCTCGCCGACTTTAGGTAGTAGATATTAAAGAATGACATTAGTTCGAAAAAACAAAAAAACAATAGTTACAAAGATGTACATGCATAGCAAGTGTTTTGATTAGAGGTCGTGTGCTGAAACTAAAGCGATTGCAACGTAGAAGCACACAAAGATCATTAACTTGATTTAAACATTTATTTGTTATATAGTGTCAAAATTTTCATCACTCGAGACTGCAGCCCGGTCACTGATAAAAAAGAAATTCTCGCACCGTATCTATAATGATAAAAGCGAAATTTTGTCTGTCCGTCTGGGGGTCCCTGTATCTTAACCTACATTTGTTCTATACAGACATATACTCTTCTGGAATCAGGATGATCCTGGGATTGAAAATCTGCCCTTCATTTGGTTCTTGGACATCCAGCATTAGGATCTGATTTTGGGTTGCTATTTTTTGCAGGTAAGGCTTGGCTGATTCACGTCGTCTTGGTTGGCGTTTGTCAGGAGCCAGCTTAAAAGTTGGCACGGAGTGCGGCTTTCAAGCTAGTTACAAATGTAAAGGAAGAGAACGATCTATTGAATGCTTAGACAAATGTTTAAATGAAGTTCACGGCCTTTGCGTGTTTCTGAATGGCTAGCTGAGGTCTTCCACGCTGCAATCACAACAACAGTTATAGAACGGTTACATTCGCTTCGCAACTGCATAGCCATACTTATGTGGTTAAGAAGCGAACTTATGTGATTCCAGACGCATCGTAGTTATGTAAAAAGATTCCCTTTGGTCATGAATAACCATGGGTTTGCACTTAGTATTTTACCCTCCAAGGCACAAGTCCGGGAAAAGTTGTTAATAGAAGACCAGCAGTCGCCCGTGCACACCAGCCTCCCCTCCACACGCCACCGATGTTATCGAAAGGAAAGGCAAAAGCCGATACAGCTCGGCACAAATGACATCGCAACTCATTTCTGGGTCACTATGCCGCAGAAGCTCTACGGAATATCAAGCGGGCCTTTGGTAATGGTTTTGTTGACATCAGAACTGTTCAGAGATGGTTCTAAAAATCTATTTCAGATGATAGCCTTGAAAATAAACCAAGGAGGATGCCAAAATCAGTTACTCGGCATGGTGGATTAAATGCTTTGGTTGAACAAAATCTGAGAACAACGATCCGAAAACTTTCATCAGAGCTCCAAACATCTCGCACAACTGTTTCTCGACACCTAAAAAATTTCGAAAAGTCAAGAAAATGGGTAGGTTTGTTTCACATCAACTGAACGAGATTCAAAAAAGTAGGTGCCTCGAAGTGTGATCCTTATTGCTTTCTCGACTGGAAAAAGAACCATTTTTGCATCGAATAATTACATGTGATTAAAAAATGGATGCTCTTTGACAACAGCAAGAGGACAGGGCAGTGATTAGATGCAGGAGAGTCACCTAAACACTACCCAAACCACCATTGCACCCTAAAAAGTTAGTGGTCACTGTATGGTGGTCTGCGAAGGGAGTTATTAATTATTCATTTTTGCAACGAGGAAAAACGGTAACAGCAACATCCTATTACCAAGAAATTGATTGTATGCATTACAATTCGAAAAAGAAGCAACCTAGACTAATGAACAGAGATGGCCCAATTTTTCTCTATGATAATGCACACACTTCTCAAGCTACGGTCCAAAAGTTGCAAAGCCTGAATTATGAGATTTTAAAACATCTTCCCAATTCCCCTGCTATCTCTCCGACTGATTATCACTTTTTAAAGCATTTTGAGCATTTCATACGCAATAAAACATTCTTAAACAGAGAAGAGGTAATTGATGCATACGGACAGTTCATCACAGCAAAAGATGAAATTTTTTTCATAAGGTAGCATATATTACTTGGAGAAACGTTGGGTAAAGGTCATAAATGAACATCGATCATACTTTGATTAAATAAAACAGTTCTCTAACACTTCTGAGACATTCTATTGTTACCTTTCAAATACGACATTTCATGTGTGACAACCTAATAAATACCATCGCAGGAGTGGCTGCATCTTGAGAAGCTCGCTTCTTAGATAAGCGATATCTGAAAGGTTGCCCGGATGGTCGCAGATGGAACTACAGCAACAAATTATGGTTTCAAATTTTGGCAAAGGACCAGCAATTTAAGGGACGAGGGTGGTCTATTACATCGACTCCAGTGCTCAACTAGTACTTATTTTATCGACCCCGAAAGGATTAAAAGCAAAGCCGACCTCGGCGGAATTTGAACTCATAACATAAAGAACCGGAAGAAATGCCGCTATGCATTTTGTCTGACACGCTTACAATTGTTCCAACTCGCCGTCTTAATCCTCTTGCGACATCCGGGCCGATTTATCGGCCTAGGTGATACATGCTGAAAGGACTTTGAGGCTGATCCATCGGCCCGATGAAACAAACGTCTTGAAGTATAATAGCCTATCAGGGATCGTCTTTCAGTAGATATAATATAAAATTATATAATACTTGCAGCTAAGCCCGGTTTCACCCGGATGATGTGGCTGTAAAACCTGCTCTGTGTAAGCATTCGACTTGTTTGGGCACGCTTACGTTAAAAAACAATTTTTGAATGACTTTTTGTCAAAACGCTTGAAATAACTGATCAACAAAAGAAAGAAACCAAGATTCAACCAATCAAAAAATAAACCCAAATACTAAGCGAACAAAGACGAACCATCCCACTTCCATTGCGCGCGCACACCTGTACACACACACGTGCACACACACACACACACACAGGTACGCACACACACATTCACATACACTCCTTTTACATACACACACATGTATTCACACAGTTGAAACGCTGTCTGATTTATTTTTTCAGCGTACAATTTTCATCATCCCACTACCAAGTATGACATCACTCCTTCCTTCCTTATTCATCTATCATCCCTTCCTTTCATAAACATAAGAGTATTATTATAGTAGATTATCTCGGTAACCATAGGAGCTATGAAAAAATACAAAGCCCAGCAACACCACCGGATCATTCTACACATCTATGTAATCTTTCGCGCAATTCTACCCAGCCGTTTGACCATGAATCCCAAGACAAGAAAGAATCAACCATGTCAAATTTATATGTATAGATATATAGCTTTACATATTAATAAAATAGTTTTAAGCACTCTACCCTTTGTTTTCTACATGCACCCATCAATTTCAATCTCAACAGGAAAAAAGAAACGGTGGTTTGGCTACACATAGCAAACCACCGTTTGTCTCAAAAAGATTAACAAATTATAATGCTTTCAATGTTTGGTGCGAGGCCAGCAATTTTAGGGGCAATGATTAATTGATTACCTCGACTAAAGAACTTGGCTGATACTTTATTTCATCGACTTCAAAACTTAGAACGTAAAGAGCTTGAACAAATGCCGCTAAGCATTTTGTCCGACGCGTTAACAATTCTGCTAGCTCTCCACTTTAACAAATTATAATGATAATGGTTGTTATTCTCATTTGTAACACAAGCATAAAGCCACACAGTTGAGGGAGGGAAGCAGTCGATTATATTGGTTCTTGATCGGTACTTTAATTTATCGACCCCGTAACGATGAAAACTAAAGCTAACGTCGGCAGGATTTGAGCTCAGAACATAAAGAGTTGGAACAAATATCGCAAGGCATTCGACGTCTAACAATTCAGTCAATCCACCACCGAAAATAATTGTTTCCAAGTTAGGAAGCGAGTTAGAAATACTGCAACGCTCCGATAATTCCGTCAATCGCCCATCCGTGAAATTTTAATTATAATTTCTAACATAGGTACAAAACCACAGATACGGAGGAAGAGGTTAGTCCGTTAATTATACCCTATACTTTACTAGTCGACAATGGAGGAATGAACGGCAAAGTTAACCTCGGTGCGAGTTGAGCCCAAAAGGTAAATAGCCGTACTGCAAAGTATTTAGTCCCAAACTCTAATGATTTTGTAAATAATACTAAATAGAGTCAATTAGTTTTCAAAAAGTAACCCGTCTAGATAAAAGGGTAAAGTTAAGATACCCGGAGAAATGCATGCATTAAATATTTGGTTTCGGTTCTCTACATTCTTGAAATCTCTCCAGGATTGATGTCACTTCTCATTCTACCCACTAATTTAGAGTAAGTACCTGTAATACACAGAGGCTCAATGCAATCTATTATACGTCTCCCTTTTCAACAATTGGCCTCGTACTTAAATGTAAAATTCATAATGAACGTATTTCATAATATCAGTTCCTTAGACATTCTACAAAGACACTATATTTTAAAGGATGATAATGGAAGTTCTGTTATCTAAAGCTATTTTGCAACGAACAGAAATGAGTTTGCTTCTACCGAGATGTAATCACAATTTCTACAAGTCGCTGGCTAATTTATTTTGCAAGTGGCGCTTTCCAGAAGGCTAATCTGTACTGAGAGATGGATGAACGGTAGCGTTTAAAGATTCTGGTAGGGTTTGAACTTGAAATGTTATTTCTACAAGAGGAGGAGGGAGAGTACTTATGATCATTTCAGGTTCTCTATGAACGGTGAAGTTTATGCAGTTCAACTTAAACGACTGTGGATCGATGATTGCAATAAAAACGTAATAGATTAAGCAGAAAGCTAGTGCAGAAAAGCAGCGGCAGTAGTAGCAGCGACCAGAGGGACAGAGTAGTAGTTTTAATGACACATGTTGAGAAAAGAAAACGCGCTCTTGTGAGGTCGTAGTTGAAGTATGTCGGCCAGCAAACGTTTGCCAAACAGCTGAATAAACTTCTTTTAGGTCTAGTCAAGGATTCAAGGATGATAGTGTATGTAGCAGTTGCCTCGTCTCAGATGTAGTAGCAGTATTACAGTGTAGGGTTTCACTTTCACAAGGTTAGGAACAACTCAGAGCTGGTTCTAAATCGGTATGAAATTAAGAGATACGTATGAAATTTCTTGAATTTTCAAAATTAAGAATATCACACATAATATTTGTGAAAATTAAATATCTAGATAAACACAAACGAACGTTTAATTCCATAAGAATCAAAAGCATTGAAGTAATAAATTAGTTCAATATAGTAAACATGATTATAAGATTAAACATATTGGTTATTTGAATATATTGGTGTCTAAACTATACATACAAACATTAAAAAGTATTTATGGCTTAAAACATATATAATTTTATATTTATATTTAAATGCTTTAAAATATTTTCATGTTTAAAACGCATTAAAACTTCTAATGTTTAAAAACTTATACATTTAAGATTTAATAGGTTTACAAAATATTTAACATTGTTGAAGAGAAAAAGTTAGGTTAATGATTGCGAATTATCACCAAATCTTTCGAGTGACAATCTGTTGGTTTCAAGATTATTTAATTTATCGTAGTCTAAACTACCACACATAATGTATACAGAAAGATTTCGTACATTTGGATTTGTCTGTGCTATAGTGACGTGAATGCTGACGGAGAAAGAAACCTATTTACTCTCATTCAGACCAGATCTTCAGGTGGATAAAAACTAGAACGGAGTTATGGATAGGATTGTTAGTTTCATCCAGAAACAGTAGTGGCGAACGCATATATCGCATCTGTTATAATTTACTGTTTGACCATCATTCTTTACTTCGTTTTTTTTTTTTGTTGGCCAGATTAATGCAATTGCTCTTTCGCTTCTTATAGAATGCATGCGTTCTTTTGATCAGAAGCTTCATCTGCTGCCTTCAATCCCTTCGCAGAGTTTTCAGTAAGTTGGTCGTGGTATATAAGATGTTGTCTAGAGTTCACAATTTTCTACAAGTCGGGAAAAGTGGCTGTGAGGTTTCAAATGCTGAATTTTACAAGGGTTTAATGGTAGCTAAGAGCGACGCTGTTTTCGAAATCACATTGGGCGTTGATGAAGTTAAGAACTGTGAACTACACCCAGTAAAATTCTGGTCTGATAGTGCCAGCGAGAACATAGTCGGTTCTCTAAAATCTCTAAGTCAGTTACGTCTGTTGGAACTGTCTCAGTCAAGAGATGCACAACGAAAGATGAAATCTTTGTGCATTCACTTTGACGAGTAGATTAATGCGAAACATGTGTTGCCGTGTGTTGGATGGATCTGTCTATCAGCTTCTTTCAGGCCGAGAAGGGTAGGAAGTTTTCATTTGTCTTGGGCCTATGGTGAAAGATTCTGCGGTAGACAACACTGAAAGGAGTGAGGAAAGTTTTCCACTTCGGTCAAATTCTCATCAACTTCTGTAAGTTCTTTTTGAAGATGAAGGTAATGGTAGGGAAGTAGATGCTGCCCTCCTGTAAATTTACTGAAAGGTTGGTGAGAGTGATGAAAATAGAATGTCAGAGAATGTCAGAGGGAATATTCCCAGCACGTAGGCCGGTAACCACAGTTGGGAAAGGTTATTTGCTTTGGACAGTAGGAGTATTTTGGATGTGTGGGACTCCTTCATTGGTCGTTGGTGACTGCTTCCAATAGATGTCCCTCGTTTAATTCCTCTTTGATACCATTATTTTCCTCTCCATTTTATTCATAATCGATTCTGTTTAAACCCTGTTACTTTTTGTAATTTGTCTTTGTAATAGCTCATCATTAGTTGCTTATGTTGTCAAAAAAGAAATTATTGATGTTGTTGCTGCTGCTGTTGTTGTTGCTGCTATTGCTTTTGGTGTTGGTGTTGTTGTTGTTGTTGTTGTTGTTGTTATTGAGGCGGTGAACTGGCAGAATCGTTACCGCGCCGAGCAAAATGTTTAGCGGCATTTCGTCATTATGTTCTAAGTTGAAATTGCGCCGAAGTCAACTTTGCCATTCATCCTTTCGGGGTCGATAAAATAAGTATTCGTTGAATACTGGGGTGGGGGCGATGTAATCGACGTACCTCCTCCTCCGAAATTGCTGGCTTTGTGCCAAAATTTGAAACCATTATTATTATTATTATTATTATTATTATTATTATTATTATTATTATTAGTGAGTGAGAGAGTAGTGCATGCCATCAAAGTGATATTGGGGTACAAATATACAAAGCCTAGTATACCTATCATGACTACCCGTCTAATAAGGGTACATCAGACACATGCATCACAACCATATGTGCGTGACATGGTAATCTCATCACTAGAAACATTGAAAACATTTTGCAAAATCCCAAGTTGAGGGCGAATTGCAGGCCAGTGATCTTAGAGCTGAATAGCAGTCAACACGATATTTTTAAGCAGATGTCTCCAAAATGGGCGGAAGTGCACCATCCTGTGGTGTAAAGTGTAAGGATCTGGTATTAGAGGTGAAGAAAAAGGGAGCAATAGGGGGCGCCAAATGAGGAGCTCAGTGGCACTGAGCATTGCTCCCCAACTTTTCAATGAATCACCATCAGATTTAGAAGAAAAAAAACGTTTATAGAAAAAACGGTCTGAAAGACCAAGAATAAGGTTAAAAATTTACAAATAAAGCTGGTAAAAAATTCCTGGGGAAAATAATGGAAAGATGAAAGAAAAGATTCTGAACAAAAAACAAAAACAACGTCAATAACAAAAAAGTAAACTATAAGCAATGGCGACGAAAAAGTCCCTGATCACTTTTACTGCCATTGCTCTGGAGAGAACTGACCAGCATCTTCACCACCATTGCCGCCATGACCAATATATGTTCAGTCACAATGTGCAACTGGACCAGATTAGTCACAACTAGAATGAAACAAAGCGATTGGACCTCAGTAAGCTTAGCATTGGTAGAATCGTTAAAGCGTCAGAACGAAATACTTTGTAGAACTTATTCCTAACTTTCAGTGTTTTAATTTTAAATTCCACCGCGTTCAATTTTTTTCATTTTTCCAGCGTCGTTAACTAAAGTACCAGTTATGAGCGATGGATTGGCAAAATCACTTAGGTGCTTCGAGCAAGAGTTCATTTTGTTGCAAGCATTCAGTTCAGGTCTCTACGATTTCAGAATACTTATCTCCCTTTTACATTCCCACCAATTTCAGAGGTACAGTACAGCAGCGTGATGGGCACCGTTTCTTCCCCTCCTGGCTAAACGGTAAAATAATATATTGAACTATGATGCAAGCAAACCATGTATAACTATTCACAAAGCCTGCTACTTTCAAATTGTGTCGGAGAAAAATGAGAGCAGCAATATATGATGTTATGATGCCGATTGCCAGAAACTATTGGCAAAGGGAAACAATGATAGCAATTTCACCGATTAAACGTTACATTCATATGATATGCATGAAATCAGAGGTCATGTAACTGGAACTCTGGTTTTAATTTCACTGGCTCCTCCCGAATCCAATTTGTCATTTGAACATAATATAAAACCATTTCGTTGAACCAATGACTCAGTCAGACTTTGTGTCTTTGCCGTTGGCACCTTCTATCAGATTTCCTTCATCATAGCATTCTCGATATTTTCTTTTGCCCTTGTTGCTTATGAAACTTCTACTGCTGGTGCTGCTGCTACTGCTGCTGCCGTTGTTTTTTATTTTATTTTTGAAAGTATCGATATGATTCATCATTCCCAAAAGAGCCTTCATTTTTCTCTCCCTTTCTCTCTCTCTCTCTCTCTCTCTCTCTCTCTCTCACTCACTTGTTTATCTGCCTATCTATTTATTCATCTATCTATCCATCTATCTATCTATCTATCTATCTATCTATAGCTATCTATCTATCTCTAAGACAAAAAAAAAATTAGTATTGGCTTTACATACATGAATATAAATGATATAGTTCACTGGCTTGCTTGGCTACAACACGGTTGCTTGTTTAATTTTCGTTTATATTATATTATTTTCTTTTTTGTTTTGTTCTTTGCTTTTTTTTATTTCGCTCTCTTTTTTTTTTTTAATATATAAAGAATTTTATGAATTTCGGCTAAAAATGAAAACAATGCAATTTAGATATTTTCATTCTGCCTAAAGACACAGACAGCGGGGAGTAAAGTAAGGCAAGCAGTCAGGCAGGCAGCAAGTCTTGCACACTGCACCTTCATGCTGTTGTTGGTTGTTGTTATTGTTATTATTCACCCATTAGTTTTTTGGTTGAATAGATTTTGTGCGCCAACCATTCGAAATTGATAGTGTTTTGTTGTTGTTGCTGCTGTTATTTTTTGCTTCAGAGTTATCTGTTACCAATTTCTCATAAATCCTTGACAATTCTCTATTGACCACGATCTCTCCCCTCTAATTCACCCATTGTTGACACTGGTCTTATACACACATACATACATACATACTTACATATATATATA
>NC_068981.1:103739796-103748589 GCF_001194135.2 Octopus bimaculoides
ATATATATATGTATGTATACATATATACATACATATGTATGTATGTATGTATGTATATGGCGCCATGTGATCAGCAATGAGTCAAGTTTCTATATTTTGGTTGTAAAATGGTTCCGTTTGTTATACAACAGTCTTTTTATTAGTTTTTCTTTCTATATTTAATTCCTGTTTGTTTTACATTTCCTTCTACTCCCCCTCCTCTCTCTCTCTCTTTCTCTCTCTCTCTCTCTCTCTCTCTTTCTCTCTCTCCATCGGTTTCCCTCTCTTTCACCCTTCTATATCTCTGTTTCTGTCTTTGTGTTCTTCTCTTTCAATCTCCATTTCTTTATTTCTTTCCCTCCACAAAACTGCGGTTCCACCATGTTCCCTACAATTTTGCTCACACTGCATATCAAATCCAGAGCAATTTCATAATTGCATTCTTCATATTTATTAGTTATTTTTATTTAGTCTGTTTGTTTGTTTTAATATCCCTCAGAAATATATTTTTAATAATGAAAACAAAAATGTATAATTTATATCAATTTTCTGGTATAGGTTTCTTTTGACAAAAGGATTCCTTGCATATTCAAGGAGACAGAGATAAGAGTTTGCGATTGCTATACCTTTTCTTAAAGGTAATAGCGCCGCAAGGCTAAGGCAGCGAGCAGGCAGAATCGTTGGTTTGCTGGGAAAATGCTTAGCGGCATTCCGTCTGCCGTTACGTTCTGAGTTCAAACTCCGCCCAGGTTGACTTTGCCTTTCATCCTTTCGGGGTCGATGAAATCAGTACCAGTTGAGCACTGGAGTCGATGTAAACGACTAACCCTCTCCCCCGAACTTGCCTTGGACCCAAATTTAAAACCAGTAGTGCCGCAAGACTCTTAAAGCTATTCAACCCAGGATATTATTTTCGTACAGCAAGGTTGATTCGTTAGATCGTCAGACAAAATGCCTTGAGCCACTTCTTCTAACTTTTTATGTTCTGGGTTCAAAAACTCTCAGAGGTCAACTTTGCCTGTCATCACTCTGTGATCATTAAAATAAAGTAACCTTCTCTCCCTCACAATTACTGACCTCGTACCTCAATCAGAAATCATTATTTCCGTAAAGTCATAATAACCTTTCTACTATAGGCACAAGGGGAGCCCAGTACTCAGCTGATACTTTTTTTATCGACCTCGAAAGGATGAAAGGCAAAGTCGACCTCGGCAGAATGTGAACTCAGAATGTGAAGACGGGCGAAATACCGCTAAGCATTTCGCCCGGCGTGCTAACGATTCTGCCAGCTCGCAACGAGAGCAATGTATGCTGCCCAAGCACAGATTTGATGCTACAAACTTATGATCAAAGGCATTCTCACCCTTACTATATGGTCTTTTGGCATCAAAGATAGAGTAGTTAAGATTACCATAACCTTTTCTTTCTTAAAACGGTAATATAAATGAGGACAACTTAGTTGTCTTTCAAGCAAGTCGGGCGACCAAACAGAACAATATTTCTCAACCATTTTTGCCTATGGACCCCTTCGATTACTATTTTATTCTGGTGGGCCCCCATAGCCATTTAATGTTTAATAACTGGTTTTCATAGATGCTTCTTTCGAAATACCTATTTTGTTTTTCACACATTCACTTATGTAGTTTGAACTGTGTATAATGTTAAAGAAAGAAACCAAGTTGTTTCTTGCATTGAACTCATCTAAGCCAACATCTTTCCATGGACCCTTAAAATACTGCTGTAGATCTCCAAATTACTATTTTGCTTGTGTGAATCCTTGAAAATATTATATGGATCCCTCGGGCCATATGGATCCCTCGGGCCATATGGACCCCGATTGAGAACCGCTGAAATATGTAATTCTTGTTAGATTTATGATAATAACTTAATCTTACATTGGTTGCCAAAATATGAAAAAAAAAATACACACCATAAAATAGTAGTTTTAATGAAATAATTTACAAAGAAAGTCAAATATATTTATTAATTTTCATTTTTTTTCTTATTGTTTATGTTCAAAATCGAACCAACGATGGAGCTTCTACGAAGTTATTAGACTTACTAGAAATAGCAACCAAATCTTCCCCGAACTACACACACCATACCAACTTAGAAATGAAATCATTGGATAGTGCACTTGAAAAAGACTGCTTGGTCACAGCAAGAATGCCTTTGATCAATCCACACCGGCCTGGGGTTAAACAACAGCAACATCTTGTATTAAAATGTTCTTCACTTTTCGATTCACAATTCTGCACATTGTTGTTCTTTTTTTAACCCTAGGTTAGTCCTGATTATAGCTATTATCATCGCTCACCTATTTTTTAAGGCATTGTGTACACCAACTTACGTTATCCAACATGTTCTTTCTTTTTTAAGACGGTATGGTGTAATTTGAAAGAAATTTAGTTGTCATTTCTAGTAGGTCAATAACCAAGTGGAAGCTGCCTCGTTAACTTGTAAAATTTTTGCTTAATTCTAGGTCATTCCCAATCATTCCACCTGCGACCATCCCGTCAATTAATGTATCCTTCCTGTTCTTAAAACTTTTGGATTTTATTTGAGGAAAATACGGCTGCTATCTTTAGCTAATGAAATGACTATGTCTAGTCAAAGGAGTGAAACAGTTTCTCAGAGACAGACATTAATGATCGAGTGAAAATGATAAAGTGAAGTTATTTGAAGGGAAATCGAAACCGGGCCGCGAACATTCGGCTTCCTCTTGATCTAGCAAACTCAGAAGAATTACTGTCAATACTGTTATTTAATTTCGTTCAAATAGATTAATTATTCTGTCTCATCTAACAATCCTATTTCACTTCGTCTAACTCTGGTACTGTTTTATATCACACAATAGTACTATAATCTTCTTTAATGACTCTGTTTTATCTCACTCAATTGGTCTATTATATACAATCAATATTTATCTTTTTCCTGAAGCGGTGGACTTGCAAACACGGGAAAGCGCTAGAATAACAATACCTTTCAGATTTTTAATGTCGACGCTTTACTTTCTGAGTTCAAATAAAACCAGGACCGCCATCGAAAAATATTGACTAATGTCAATGTAATCAACCGTAACCCTAGCAAAGAAGTGTCACACATACACATACAAAGTGAAATGTCTTCTTATTGTTGTTGCTGTTGTCTCTATCCACTACGCTATTGCCTGGATCTCCGTTAGTTACGATGACGGTTCCAGCAAGTGGCTGAGTACTCCGCAGACACGTGTACCTTTAACGTAGTTTTCAGGGAGATTCAGCGTGACACAGAATGTGACAACGCTGGTTCTTTAAATGTACAACTTATTTTCGCTAGATGAATGGACTGGAGCAAAATGAAATAAAGTGACTTGCTCAAGGACACAATGCGCCGCTAAGAATCGAACTCACGACCGTGAGCTGAATACCCTGATCACTAAACCAAGCGCTTTCAGCCACGAAGCTACTTGGATTTTGATGTACTCTGATCAGTTGGTGACCGCTTGACCCCTGGAGAAATTCCTATTGCATTATGTTGTGTATATATAAGTATTGTTGGTTATATTTGTAGACAAATCAAAAATATCTATTCTTTAGCAGAGCGTAATTTCGATCTACGGACCTCTAGGTTATGGGTTCAGCACGCTTCCGCTGCGCCACTCTGCTCAACTAGTAACGAAGCAAACATATAAAGTATTATTTCTTATATTGTCTGTTCTAAGCTACATTACCTATTTCAGCAGCCATCGTTTGTTATCTATTTATTTATTACTTATTTAGATACATTGGACTGTTTCAAATGTGTGAAATACAGTACTACCCATAACTATGTGTTGCAGCACTGGGATGTTAATTTACTGAAAGCCGACTTTTCACTCTGCCGATACTCCAAGAATATCAAATTTGACAAACCACTTGTATCGATGCAACTTTTTCTAGCTGTCCGTTCATTTGCCATTTTCAGGGCAGCAAGAAGCAAATCAATTCTATGAATGTTTTCCCAGCGCTGGTGAACAAGCAGCTTGCCTGCATATACAGTAGAATCGATTTAAACTACTATACTTTTATCTTAGAAATCTTGGCCTTGATAAAACATACTTAACGTAAGGATTTAATATTCATTTAGTTTAGGTGGCGAGCTGTCAGAATCGTTAGCACACCATGAAAAATGCTTAGTGGCATTTCGTCAGTCTTTACTCTCTGTGTTCAAATTCTGCCGAGGTTGACTTTGCCTTTCATCCTTCGGAATCGATAAAATAAGTACCAGTTAAGCACTGTGGTCAATCAAATCGACTTAGCCTCTCCCCCGAAATTGCTGGCCTTGTGCCAAAATTTGAAACTAATATTCGTTTAGTTTAAAGTGCGGAGGTGGCGAGTTTTTTTTTTGTTTTTTTTATATATTTCTCTCTACTTTCCGAGTCCAAACTGAATTGGAATCGACTTTTCTTTTCAGTCTGCCAAGATTAATAAAATAAGAACGACTCATATGAACAAGGATTGATTTGATCTAATCTACTATACTGTGCAATGTATGGCCTTGTGTAAACGGCGAGCTGGCACAAACGTTTGCACTCGGACAAAACACTTGGCGGTATTTCTTTTGGTTTTACGTTTTGAGTCCAAACTTCACCGAAGTTGATTTTGCCTTTCGACCTTTCAGAATCTATGAAATACGTACCAGTTGAGCACTGGGGTTGATGTAATCGACTAGCTCCCTCCCACTAAATTTCAGGCCCTGCCTATATAGTAGAAAGGTTAAATGTGTGGCCGTGTACAAATGTGAGAAACTCTACTGCTTGTTGGATCTCATTCGTTTTAAACTCTGCAGTTTGTGTCAATGTAACTGTAGTGGAAAAAACGGACAACAAACTAATCTGGCCTTACGTCGGTTAATGACTTCCTATTCCAGATTTCGTTAGAGCGCTTACGAAGAAGCGCTCTAGAACATCTGTTCTAACTCAAGCAAGCAGTGTCGATTATTATATGTAGCAGAGAATATATGCCTTTCACTACATGTAGCAGGGAATATATACCTTTCAACTGTATATGGACCGATTTTGCTTAGTGGAATATTTTCAAGTTATCAGGATTGAAGTTCATTAACTTCTGTTCTCCTATTGATGGCTACACCGGGATGCTGAAGTGTAAACGTCTTCTCACGGACACCGAATTAACGGTTACGAACTCCGAGTAAGTAAGTCGACAGTTTCTAAAGGCATAATATATGCCAAGCAGTGTCAATCGGCATCCAAAAACCACCGGAAACAAAACATGTCTCTTTTCGTTTATAGGAAAGTTGGTTATACATCATTAGATGTATACCTGACTTTCCTATATAAAATTATGAATATAAACGAAACGCTGAACTCCGGACTATCAACTTAAACAACATTTTATTCAGGTGGTAAATATATACATCTTTAGTTCTTGTTGTTACAGCTTCTGTGTGTGTGAGTATAGTTGTTGGGACGTTGTTATGTAGGTGTAAGCGAGCTGTCGAGTGTAAGTCCGAAAGATGGAGAGTGACAGCTAAACACGTAAAGAGACTGTCTCCAGAGTTGGGTGTTGGCGACACTGCTTGACACGTCCATGCTCTATTGCTGGCCAGCAAGAAAGAGAATGAATTGAGCGGGAACGCTTGCTTGTTTAATTCCACGCATGCGTGAGACTACGCATGCGCACGGCGTTACTACACGTTTATCAACAGCCAAAACGTACTTTGTCGCACTTTCTGCTCAACGCACAAGGTCTTTCTCTCTCTCTCATGTCATTTCAGCCTTCTGTCTCAGCCCATAATACCACAGTAGCATTATTCACCAATTGTGTAGTGATCCAGCTGTTTGCTGTGGGTATCTAATCGCAATGGGAATAGTACAACACAAGATCTTTCAGGATCCACAGAATCATAGAAGTGTGAAAGGATTAATCTCTTCAACATTACAGACTTTGAGAGAGAGAGAGAGCGAACTCTGAAAAGATGAAGGTATAGCTGACCTCGACAGATTTGAACCCAGAGCGCAGTGAACCAGAAGGCTCTCAAGGAAGTCAATTTGATGCTGACAGTTTGCCACTTTGGGATACAAACTTTCAACGGTCGGCCAGAAAGACTTAATCAGTTGCAAGATTCCAGCTTCAGTTTTACTGGTGTTTTATGCCAGATTCTAACGAGGGGTCCTCTACGTGGTCTCTCTACTTGCTAGAAATATCAGTCAAACCTTAAAAGTACACTATACTGGTTGAAATGCCTGTGATAATTGTTCTGCCTTTATATCAAAGCATTATAGAAACCTGATAAAGCTGACCTGGAGTTAAACAACAGTGTAAGATAATTAAAATAACTGAGGAAAGCGGATTGACAGAATTATTATACAGTCGGACAAAGATTTACAGTTTTTAGTTGAAATCCTGCTGATATTGAATTTCTTCTTCCTTTATTCTTCCAGCGTCAATACCAAATGACTGCTGAGGTTCTTGTAATCGACTGCTCCTTTCCTTAAAATTGCCATTGCCGCTATTTTTGTTGTAAAAAATAATTTATATTTCTTTTTTAATTTCTTATTTCAATGCGATGGAGTGGGAGAGAGCTGACGCAGCGGCGAACATGAGGTCTTAGTCATTAGTTTTATCGCTTTGCATTCTGTGTTCAAATTGCGCCATGATCGATTCCGCCATTCATCGCTAGAGGGTATACATTTATGTTAATCGACTACGCTTCCACCCACCCAATATGTAATTGTGTGTTACATTAAGCTAAAACATGGAAATCAACAGTGTTAGCAAGGAACAGAGTGCAAAACTTCATCACCATTTACTGACAAAAAGTATTACAGACCCAGTAACACAATACTATCATCAACCATCACCTGTGACTGAAACCGGCATAAAGGAGCCGATGAGGGAGGCTCATGTACTCGACATACAAGAAAAAACAACTAAATCTCCCTCAAATCACGCATCCCATATGCATAAGAATGCGTGAGATAATGAGGTCCTTACATTTCTTGTACATAGACAAAAGACGAGATGGTCAGTATGGAATGTCATAATTCTACCCAGTCAAGGTTGACCAAGGACTAAACAACAACAACTGGAATAGAGGAGTGTAGAAGATAAAATCATAAGGTCGTGGCTGAAGTCGGATTTTCTATATTCCTCAAGCCTGATTCCCGCTTCATCTTGCAAGGTCTAACTTAAAAATCTCTCAAGAAAAAGAAGGCACACAAGGACCTCCAGACGTCAAGACACTGAAGAAGATATCAGAACTAACTGAAAGGAGAAGTCTAGAGAAAGCTCGTCTGCGGTCTGTAATCCAGTAGGTGGGTGTTTAGGAGCCGGATTCGTATATCAGACAGATGCTAATGCAAACATTTCCCAACGGATAATGTGAGATGTCAGATAATTAAATCAAGAGGACAGCTAAGAACTCTCCAATAGAGAGATCACTATCCTATATCACGTTTCTTGCATATGGTGTGTCTATTAACACACTTAACAGGCATTGGTCGAGTCCACTTATTTCTAAGTTGCTACTGTTGTGTAGTACTAACTCATGCATTACGATCAAAATCATTCTAGCCGTAACTATCCTGTCGTTTCCCATGTGCAGGGAAACCAAGACCACAATTATCCAGCCTGTCCATTTTTAAGACACTTCATTGACTTAGAGAAGATTTAACTATTTTTCTTGCAAGTCGAGCGACTACGTAGAGGCGCTCAGGGGATAGAATCGTTGGCTTTCAGCAGTAAGTTCCGTTCCTCCTGCGAGAGAAGCTATTTGCAAAGGCCGTTCTTCTAACCAAGAAGAGATGTAACTCTCATCCACTCGACGCTACGGAAACTGCAAAGTCAGGAATCCTTACTATTTCAAAATATTAGTTAATTAGCTAAAAGTTGCAACAAAGAAATTGTTTCGCATATAAACAAATAAAGAAATGAAAATATATAAATCATACTCTTGCGAGGAACGTATGCGTGTGAATCTAACTCACACAAGTGTGCGTATGAGTAATAAAAGGTAGGGAAGAGAGTAGAGAGAAGAAGCGGGAGAGGGAAAAACAAGATGTAAGGGGAGAAAGTGAAAGAGAAAAAGGAAGAGAGTGAATGATAAGTGAGTAGGTCGTAATCTTTGCCGTGGCCAAAGACCTCACACATCACACTATATCATCCTCTTAAACAAAAACAATCATACTGGCGTACTAAGCGTAAAAAGCGAACCAAATGATTAACTTTATTCATTGATAAGTAACCTGACCTAATATTTTCTAACACTGTACCATTATCCTGTTTAAACGCTTAAATAACCTTGAAATTATCTCTTCTTAAGATATCCGTTATCTATTTTGCTTCTACATTTCCTTCTTGATTAATTTTTTTCTCTATTTATTCGACAACATGTGTGTTGTGTGAATGTGTTCTTGTCTGCGTGTGTGGATATTTCGTTTTTCGTTACCTTGTTTTATAGTGGATGTTTCTGAGTGAGCACAAGCGTAGCTGTATCGTTTACAACTTTCGCTTCGCAAGCATATAGTTCTGGGATCAATCCCATTGCATGGCATCATTGAGAAAGCGTATTCGAACATATCAACGAGCCAACGTAGACTTAGGAAAGAATACAGATAAGTGGATACTGTGCAGAAGCACATCGGATGCATTACACTTGTTCTGATTAGAACTTTATCCGTCAGCCAGTTTAGGACCGCCACCTGGTCCTTCAATGCCTTTACAGGATTCCTCTCAGTTGCAGATATTTGAACTAAGATTCCAGTTTTAAATAAAATTTCTGCCTTCTTCTCATGAGTTTCAGATTCTCTCTCTCTCTCTCTCTCTCTCTCTC
>NC_068981.1:103748652-103751836 GCF_001194135.2 Octopus bimaculoides
GTGTGTGTGTGTGTATATATATAATTTTTATTTTTGTTACAAACAGAAACCATGGACGCTAGTTAGACAGCATTTCTTAAGAACTTATAGGTGCCGTAAACTCTTTAATTACCCTCAACGTCAAAGTTATCTATTTGCGTTCAGATAATATCGCTTCTCTCATTTGCTCACTACAAAAGAAGTAAATTAGTGTTCAGTCTTCACTCTAGGCTATAACTGCCGGAATCTTACCAACTGTTCAGTAGGAAGATCCTGCTTCTCAAAGGCTGTAGTCTATAGAGCCACCACACACCATTCGATGGCATCACAAGACATGATAACCATGTTTTCAAGGAAAGGTCTACGCTGCACATGCAATCCTTCGGATGTGAAGACATGAAAATATCCACTTCTTTGAACTGCTTCATTTGGAGACACTGAGATTAAGGTAACGACTTCTCTAGCATCACATAGAGCATCATCGACAGAGGAGTTCGAAACTGTCGACTTACTCATCTGGAGTTCGTAACCGTTAATCCAGGGTCCGTGAGAAGACATATATACTTCAGCAGCCTGGTGTAGCCATCAATAGGATAACAGAAGTTAATGAACTTCAATTCTGATAACTTGAAAATACTCAACTAAGCAAAGTTGGTCCAAATCCAACTGAAAGGCATATATTCTCTGCTACGTGTAATGAGATGTTCACCTATTCAGTGCGCTATAATTGTGGCCTGCAATCACTCGAATATATATTGCACCACTCTCTTTCTCCCCTCTCTCTCTCTTCTCTCTCCCCCTCTCCCTCAATCGCTTATCTACTTCTCTTACAGTAACACATAAAACAGAATTGAACGAGATAATTCTTTTATCTATTTGTAAACGAGTAAATATTTAAAGTAAATATCTAAAACTATTTTTTAAATAGCACACTATTAACAAAAATAAATAAACAAATTATAATTATTAGATTTTAAAAAACTTGTTATATATATACATATTTATATATATATATACATATTTATATATATATATATATATATATATATATATATATATATATATATATATATATATACTCACATATATATTCTGTCTGAACAACTTTGACATTTTCCTGTGACTACCAATTTCATAGCTGAAAATAAAATGAAGATTAAAACTCAGACGACGATCAGTGACAGAGTTGGGTTGGGAGTGTATAACGATAAATAAAAGTAAATCAAACAAAATAATATAACAACATAAATGGCATTTCATTTTAATTAGTTTATTTGTTTGTTTATTTTGAAAGAATGACTGCCTTGATTATGGTATTCCTTAGACCAATAGTTCTCTTATATGGCCCCCGGTGGGGGTCCATATAAGGTTTCGTCGTTAAAATTTATTTGCAATAAATTGATTATAATTCTACAATACACAATACAATTCCTAATATTTCATTATAAAAATATGAGTTTTTTTTAAATTTCGAATGGTTATGAGGGTCCATCCGAGTAAAATAGGAATAAAAAGAGGTTTATTGCTAAAGACTGGTGTGAGTAAGGGTTTCTAACATTGGCACAATGGCACATGTTTCAGGGATCGATTGAGTTGATCAGTCAACCCCACTCTGTAGTTACACTTGGTTAGTTTAATTATTTCATTGCCTTCTCTTCCTTTCTTAAAATGTCATCTCGGACATGATTTTGAACTAGAATCTAAATATACAAAAATGCATTTAATTTAGTGCTCTACACCAAATTAAATGCATTTTTTGCTATCCATTACTCCAAAACAAAATATGGACAACGATACTTCAACGACCAACACCACCAACGTCGCCGCCATCATCATCATCATCATCATCGTCGTCGTCATCATCATAACCACAAGTATTTCACTTTTAACTCATTGCTTTTAATTCATTACATGTAATACTCGGAACACATTTCGCTGGCGTCCATGCATCATATATGATGATCATCACCATCTGGTCGAGGTTGCGGGGACATTTTTAACCCGCACCCACCATCCATCTTGGCCCTGCATTAGTTGAGGGAGGTCTTCGGGGATGCATCCAGTGTCTCTGGTGAATTGGCCTACATACGTTGTGTTCGGACATCCTGCTCGCGTACGGCCATGCTTTGGCATCCGTAGCAGTAGATCACTTGCCAGCTCTTGTTTTGTTCGCCAACTAAGTCTCGCAAAATACAAGCGCTTTTTCCTTCTGATAATGGAAACAGACAGTTTTCTACACAGCTGAAAAGGATGTAAAAACTCGGACAGTCAAAGCATGGTCGGCCCTAAACAAATTGGATGCTGTCTGAAAATCAACTCTGTCAGACAACTTTAAAAGGAATTTTTTTCCGTGCAACAGTAGAGTCAGCCCTTTTATATGGAGCAACAGTCCGGACGCTTGCCCAAAATTGGAATCCAAGCTAGATGGAACTTACACCCCAAATGTTAAGAGCAATCTAAAACGTATCTTGGAGAACTCATCATTTACCATATACATTCCTAATTTTCTTTAACAACTACCTGAGTATCATGGGATTAATCTTCTATCTTTTACTCGTTTCAGTCATTAGACTGCGGCCATGCTGGGGCACCACTTTGAAGAAATTTTAGTAAAGCCTGGTACTTATTCTATCAGTCTCTTTTGCCGAACCACTTGGTTACGGGGACATAAACATGCCAGCACCGGTTATCAAACAGTGGGGGAGGGACAAGCTCAGGTACAAAGACACACACACACACACAACACATACATACATACATACATACATACATACATACATGCATGCATACACACACACACATACATGTATAGGATTTGATTTACGTAATTTTCACTTATATTGTATGGATTTTCTTCTATATGTACCTAAGTTTATATAAAACATACTTTAGATGAAGTTCCGACAAGTTATGACACATAAAGTATATATCTTAAATGAAACCAAAGGTAAACTTTTTCTGTCATATTTTGAAAACTCATAATTCTAAAAGGTTTAGTGAACGTTTTTGGTGGAAATGTGTCCAGATTATCTAAGATATCTTTGATATAGGTTCAGATACCGTTTCAAACGACTGGAGAATTTTTCGTTATTTCACATGTTTCACGGATATCTTTATTGCATACAAATAGAAATCGGAAACGCACAAAACTCACGTTTACATACATACATACATATATACATACATACATACATACATACATACA
>NC_068981.1:103751846-103753270 GCF_001194135.2 Octopus bimaculoides
CAAAAAACAAGACAGGAAAACAAACAGAAAAGGCTATACGGCCAGACGGTCTACCAAATCTACTCGCAAGGCTTTGGTCGGTCCGAGGCTACAGCAAAACCCGGAACCATGTGGTTGGGAAGCAAGCTTCTAATCATACAGCTACAAAAGGAAACTTTACATTATTCAGAACGTATGAAACAAAGGCCAACTAAAAGTCTGAAAAGAAGCATGAAGGTTTTGGACAAACTTACAAAAATGCATTGGACAAGCAAAGAGTTAAGAGTCAACGAGGGAGCTTTTAAGTAATTGCTTGATCTGCTAAAAATAGCAGCCAAATCTTTAAATCACGCCCTACCGTTTCTTTTTAACGTTGCGTTAAGATAACGTGATCTTGACTTTTCAGTACACAGAAAACAGATAGGATGCCCGTTGCCATAATGACGTTGAACATGAATTTGCTCAATTGGGATTCATATGGGCAATTTCGTGCTTGCAATAATAGTTTAGCTATGTAGTATAGTAAACCTACAAGCGAAACTTTTGGTGATTACCAATTTACTCCTAGAAATTAGAGAGAAATGTCACAGAGAAGTGAAAAAGTCTTCATGAATATTCTACATTCATAAATGCTTCAATAAATGCATTCAAATGTCAATTCTGCGTTTGCCAATAGGCTGGTTTCTGTTTCTATCTGCAAAGAAGGAAGTACGTATACATACATACATACATACATACATACATACATACATACATACATTTTACGCACACTCAAATACGATCATACATACATATATACATACACACTCACACATACATACATGCGTATAGTTGTGTGTTCATGCACGCACACACACTCGTGTGTGTAAAGAAGGTGTGGGCTTTATGCTTCTACGTGTGAAAACATTATAAAGTGCTCAATGGGTACTTAATAGAAGGGAGGTATGAGGAATCCGGTAGTGTGCGTTTAAATTTAGTAAATATGACATTAGTTTCATACTATAATTTCAAACTGATATTCAAGTAAATACACGCACTCACACACACAAACACACACACATGGACACTTGCACGCATGCACGTGCGCGCACACGCGCGTATAAACAGAGTTTCCTATAATGAAGAGGCACTTTTTAAACACAAGTAACAGGAAAAAATACTTTTAAAGATGGGCGAATATAGACGATCCTGTAAATTACAATATGCCCTCTCGTTATGTGACGCACTGCATGTGTGTGTGGGTGGACGACCCCGAAATGTTGGATTTTCCACTCGCCGCGACAATTTTACCGTATTCTTTCTCTTGATTATTTCTAAATAATACAAGTCTCCTACTAAATGTGTTGGGTGCCTTTTCCTATTGTTTGTCCACTTACTCGTATGCGTGTGTGTGTATGAGAGAGAGAGAGAGAGAGAGTATATATATATATATAAATATATATATA
>NC_068981.1:103753397-103762958 GCF_001194135.2 Octopus bimaculoides
TATACAGAGAAAGAAGAAGAAGTTGGTGAATGCCGCCATAATCCTTGCATTCAGTTCATCTTTAGTGTTACAAAGAGTTTTGTTGGTCTCTCGCTCAGCTGTGCTCCACACATAATAACCAAGGGTGTGGCAGTTTGGGAAGTTAAGTGGCTAGATGTTAGGGGTGATGTGGTCGCAGAAATTGTCTGACAGCCATGACTGGGTTCTCCTGTTTGTGTGGCATGGTGCAGAGTCCTGTTGCTAGACATAGGGTTTTCCAGCAGGCACCCACTTGATCCAGACCAGCACTACCTCCTCCAGGCACTTGATGTAGGCCTCTGTGTTGAGTCTGAGGCCGTGTGGAAAGATAAATGGAGGTATAACGTCGCCATCACAAGTGATCGCTCCAAGCACCATGATGTTGACTAGATGTCTGAGTTATGAGTTCAAACTCAAATTGCAGTACAACTTGTTATTGATGTCCATATAATGAAAAAAATGGTTACTTTTCGAAGAGAACGCGAAGTTTGACACGCTTTTCGAGGACAACGAAATATAGGTCTGTATTCTGCACTTCTGTCACGTTTTCGTTTTTCTTGCATGACGCTACCATATCGATGACAAGGGTCTGCTTCTTGTGATGTATTCAGAAGATTGTTTTCTTGTAAAAATATAACTGTTGTTTCCTCTGTAAAATTTAAACGTCTATAGAAATCCTTTAACAGCATTGTAATGGTTAAAATTAAATCAGGTTAAGAGGGTAAGCAAAGGTAGTCCGCACGCTAAAAGCAATTTCACAGCGTAGATAGGATACTGTGGTAGACCGTACGCTAAAGTAGCACTCTCGAGACTATGGTTAAAGTCACCTCTACAAGATGACACGTAGTGGACTTGAACATGGAGCCTCATGACTGTGAAGCGAACTACTTAACTACCTTGCCAAGCCGGCATCCACCTGCACACGCACACATTCTTAGCTATACTTGTGTTATATACATATATACATACACAAATTGTTTGAAATTGGGAGAATTGATAAGATATTTTACTATTATCCTCCTGTCCACCTGCTCCTCATAGACTTTAAGGCGTATAATTAAGCCAGGCACTTCATTCTAAACTTAATTAATCGAACTTTTTCAACTCACTATATTACTTACGTGATGCAAAAGCGGCGAGCCGGCAAAATGGTTAGCACGCCGTATTAGCACAGCGGTATTCTCGTTTTACGTTCGGAGTTCAAATGCCACTGGGATCAACCTTGGTTTTCATCCTTCCGGTGTTGATTAAATAAATACCAGTCGAGTACTGAGGTTGATGTAAACAACTTTATCCCTCTCCCCGAACTTGCTGGCCTTGTACCAAAATTTGAAACCAATATCACTTATGTGAGGCTAAGGCAGCGAGCCGGACAAAATGTTCAGCAGTATTTCTTCTAGCTTCACGTTATGAGTTCAAATGCCACCGAGATCAACTTTGTCTTTCATCCATTCGGGATAGATAAACTAAAGTACCAGTCGTATATTTAACTTGCTTTCTTCCTTAAAAAATTGTTAGCCGTGTACTAAAATTAAAAAGATAACTACATGTGTGGGTCCCGACTGAAAATTAATATGGAAAGTAGATTTCCAAATACGCGCAGGCATGGCTGTGTCTAAGAAGCTTGCTTCCCAACCACATGATTCTGGATTCAGTCCCACTGCGTAGCACCTTCAACAAGTGTCTTCTACTATAACTCACTATATTTATGTGTGCTTGTCTTTGCGTCTGTGTTTGTCCCTCCACCATCGCTTGACAACCGATGCTGGTGTGTTTATGTCCCCGTAACTTAGCGGCTCGGCCAAAGACCGATAGAATAAGTACTAGGCTTACAAAGAATAAGTCCTCGGGTCGATTTCTTCAACTAAAAAAAACTCTCTAAGGCGGTGCCCCAGCTTGGCCGCAGTCAAATGACTGAAACGTGTAAAAGAATAAACGAAAAGAAAATGCATGAAAAATTACTAGTTATCAAGCTCTAGGTCAGCATTAATTGATCATACATAAGATCAAAGGCATGCCAACCTGGACCATCTCTTACTACTTATTTGTTTATAGGCATCATGCATCCAGGATCACATCATCCAATGTGCACTTATGCTCTAATATAATAAATATTATGGATATTTTCTGTTTGGGTGCCAGTTTTCAATCTCTTCAATTTCTGCTCGAATTCATTTCAAATTCGATGCAATGATGTAGTTTTATATGCTAATCAATGCCGTGAAATTCATTTTCGCCATAAATCAATAGATAAAGGGTTATTAGCTTTTAAGTTTGCAAATTTTGGATAATTTTAGCCAATCGTAGGCCATGGACACATTCATGTCTGTAACAAGCCAAACAAGAACTCTTTTGTCTGCGTAATATTCTACACGAAAGCATGTGCGTCGACCTTGTATTCTACTGCTTGTGCCCATCTGTTGCTTGTACCCTGGTCGAGAGATGTGTTAAAAATAATAGCCAAATAGGTCTTAAATCACGTACTCCCTCTACCCCCTACCCCCAATTTCCTTTTTCTTTTTGTATTAACGCATAAATTCCCAAGTGTAGAATATAAATTCGCAAAATTTTTCTGAAAATTCCAAAAGATAAAAAAGTTACGAGGTTATATGTCATGCGTAAAGCAGAAGTTAATTTATTTACAGTTTCATATTAAAACACGTCACGCACAAAATGACAGCTTCCAAGTCCTGTTTTCTGACTGGGTGAAAATTATCAAATTTTAAACCTCTAAACTTTTTTTCTGTTTTTTTTTAAGTGAAATATATCCTGAAATTCAGCTTGGCAAACTAATACACCAAATTTTAAAATTTTCAACAAAATTTGAAATCTTCACAGCTGCAGACAAACAGAGAAGATCCAATATTATTAACTATATATACTTAATGGATATGCCTTGTGTATTTTCCGGTGGCTGCAATAGCGTGGCGGAGTATATACACTCTCAAAGCGCTGGGTGTTTTAACACCTCAGAGTCACGGACAGGTGAGATAACTCACTCTATATACGACAGTTCTCTGATTGTTTATATCACTGAGTTAGTTGCGCAAATCCTTGACGTTTTGGATAAGCACTGTTAAACGGAGCCGTCCATCCATCCTTTGGCTGACAGTTTAACTTCTTATGGACTCGGCTCACGATTTTGCCAGCCAGACCTGATTGCTTCGTGAAGTAAATGCAGCAAATGCATAACATGAAAAAAAGTTACACACGCAAACGCGCGTTCTCTCTCCTCACTCTCTCTCACTCATACACACACATATACACATACGTATAGGCGTGCGCGCACACGCACGTATATATTCTGATTAAACAGGCGTGTGTATTTTCAGAGAGTAATTATCCATTCAGCGAAAGGGAGGACATGACCTACTATCTTGTTGTTCAAATGTGCTACTTGACTTATTGACACCTAGCAATCTCTTTTTCCACTACAAAGAATCAGCAAAGATAAGCAAGCTGTGAAATTGACATTAACACATGATACAAGAGACATAGATGATTGGGATTTGCGACGAGAACGAAACCATACGGACACTCAACACAGAACATATCTGTATTATTAATTATCCATTAATCTATTTAGCCATATCCCCCCCCACACACACACACGTGTGCGAGTGTCTGTTTTATCTTTATATGTGTGCGTGTATCTCTATTTGTATATGTGTAAATACTTATTACATTGTATAGTGAGTGTGTGTGTGTGTGTGTCTTTCATATATCTTTTACTTGTTTCAGTCATTTGACTGCAGTCATGCTGGGGTACTGCCTCAAAAGGTTATTTTTTAGTTGAACAAATTAACTCTAGAACTTATTTTTTAAGCCTAGTACTTATTCTATCGGTCTCTTTTGCAGAACGTGTTAAATGACATCAGTTGTCAAGTGGTGGTGATGGGGACACACATAGATACACACACACACACACACACACACACACACACACACTCACACTTTCAGTTTCTGTCCACCAAATCCACTCCCAAAGTTTTGGTTGTCCTGAGGCAATAGTAGAAGACACTTGCCCAAGGTGTCACTCAGTGGGACTGAATCCACAACCATGTGGTTTGAATGCGAGCTTCTCACCACACAGCCACACCTCATGAATACATGCATGTATGTAATGAAAGTATGTATAGAAGTTGTGTGTGTATGCTTGTAATCATGCATGTGCATGTGCACATGTTTGCCTCAAAGCTCACGAATGGAGCATTCAAAAGTAAAATTAAGACCAGATTTAGAATCAGCTGGCTGCAAAAAACAGAAACAGACCCTCATTTCATCTACTGGGTCCCGAAAATTGCACCCCCTCTCCCACTTACTTGGAATTTATTAATAACTTATTCAAGATATCAATATGAAATACAATATGCTACTCGATCATATTTTTCTGATAATGATTTTTTTTTTTTATTAGCTGTGTAGCTATTTCAATTTACAGAGTGGGATTACAGACGCACATAATTTTTAGGAGATGCCTAAAATTTTTAGTAGGAGCAGAAAGCATCTTTAAGGGGTTCAAAAATTTCTGATACAGAGCATATAGAGAATAGAAATTTTTAGAAAGACAAAAAAATTTTATGAGGATTAGAAAATTTGTTATATAAGAGGCCAGAAGTCTTTTAAATTTTAAACTTAAGTTTGCATAAAAATATAAATATATTGTTAAATTCAAATTACGACAAACGTAAATAAACAAACGAAGTTTGCTTTTAGAAGCGTTGAGATGTCTTAGAAAGTTAAAGAAGCGATTTAAAATTCTCAATCGCAGAATAATGCTAATAATATAGCCTGAACAGGATAAACTACCCCTATTTTGCAGAGAAAAGTGTAGGTGGCTAGCTGTCCACAGCAAAATAGGGGTAGTTTATCCTGTTCAGGCTATATTATTAGCATTATTCTGCAATTGAGAATTTAAAATCACATAAATATATTGATATTGGTAGTGTAAATAAAGTTACTGATTTGTTTGAACATAAATGTTTTACACTAATTTTATGCAAAAGTTTTTTATAAAGTTGAGAGTTTAAATAAAATCAATATCATATGAGATACATTTTCATTGTTTTTCAAGCATATTTTTTTATTCTCTCAGGATGGACAAAAATTCTATCACTTTATATGTAAGTAAATTTGGTCTGAGTAAAGTTTGTTGTAATTTGAAACCTGTAAAATAACAGTCAATCAGTTTATGTTCAATAATTTAGAGATTTTTCAGGTTTTGTATCTTCTTCCATAGTATAAAACAGTCACCTGTCACTGTCTGTAATCATGCATATGAGCCTGTTCAAAAGCTTGACAAGTCACCGTTGAGAAGAATTAAGACCAGATTTATAATCTGAAAATCAGATAAAACTGTTTTAACTTTTATGTTCTGTTTTCAGTCATGATTCTTAGAGAGAGCAACTCCTGGATATTGAAACCTACTATGGACTCCCATAAAAAGCAATCAAAAAGAACCAGTGAAATAGAAGAACAGCAGAGAGAAAGACTTGATGCAAGAATGAAACTGACTAAAATGAATAGGGGGGAGCTGGACAACTATGCAGGATAATTGATCAGAAAAAGTTCTACCAGTTAGCCCTTATTTACAAGCCCTATGATACACCAACCTACACCAATATTGGCCCAGTGGATTAAAAATGTAAGAAATGCGGTACATTCAAGTTCAAGGAAGTGAGATCCTGCCAACCACCTTTCTTATGAAATATATATATCAGAACAAACTTTTCCTTGACAACTTTCAATGTTACAATAGTAGTTTTGCCATGATAAGCTTTCAGCACATGGATTTGACAGTAAGGGAATGGAACCTAAATTTTAGAGACTATGGACTGATTTTTAACATGATTGGTTCTCTGCATACATTAAAGGAAGGTCATGCTAAATATCTACAAATCTATTTTCTTGGAACCCTTTAAGAAAAACTAGCTGTCAGGGGGGAAAAAACAGAAAAAAAAAACAGCATCCTAAAACCAGCTATTCTTCAAAAGTCTGATTCGTGAGTTGAAGATAGCAGAAGATGTACTGCAAGAAGAAGGCACTGAGGAGAGGCAGACCATCCCCAAGGAAGGCAAGAAAGCACCTAAGGTGTTTCAATGGACCCACAGCTGCAGGAGTTACTATTTTTATGGATAATAAACTGTAACTTTGCTTCGGATCACTCTAGAAGATGCAGGAGCTGCACCCTTCCTAAGATGTACTGCAGTATTCAGTCATATTTCCATACAGAACAGATACCTACCATATCTACCTCAAAAGCAGGACAGTTTCTGGACAACAAAAGAACAAGTTACATAAACTATGTACTATAAACACAATCAAACGCTGAGAGAGTGGAGGCCATATCCTGCAAATGTGTAGGCATCTCCAGCAGATTCTGGATGGCATGTGTTGTAAGTTAGAAACTGAGCATCAAAGTTATATTTGCCGCATAGAAAAGGAACTCTGTGCCAACAACTATAAAAGCCTTCATGATAACCTTTTATCTGGTGATGACAATCCCAGAGATACAGGGACAAATATTGTATTTCCAGCAACTTTCAACAGTGGTGCACCATACACTCATGAGAGACTGAGTTATGCCATAGCATGTTTGCCTCATGGGAAACCTGATTACTTCTTAATTGTAGCCTGAAACCCAAAATGGAAGATTACAGATAATCTTCTGCCAGGGCAAGAATTCCATGATAAATCTGATTTCATCACTCAAGTGTTTGGCCAGAACCTGAAGAAAATTATAATACTTCTGAAAAAGGTGTGAGCCTTCTACATAAAGGCTCACACTTTTTTAAGAGAATAATGCGAACCTTACTTTAAACAGTTGAATACCAGAAGTGTGGTCAACCTCATGCCCACATTTTTCTGTGGGTCACACTGGAAGATAATGTCAAGCCTGACGACATAGACTAGGTCATCAATATGAAACTTTCTGAAAAGGATACAGGTCCTAAACTTATCAAAGCAATTATGTGTTACATTATCCATGGGCCCATGGACACTTAAACAATAATAGTCCTTGAGTGAAGACTACAGGAGAGAAGAACTTCCCCAAATCATTTCTGAAGTGAACAGAACCAGGGAATGATAGCCATTCTAAATACTACTGACCATAGGATAGCAACTTCATGGGGAAAATTAACATCAAACAGCCAGAGCAATATGCGGAACGAGAAGTTACCAAACAATGGGTAGACCCTTACAATCCGTTTCTCCTTCACCAATTTGATTGACATATTAATGTTAAGATACATTACAAAATATGTCATTAAAGGGAATAATCAAGCAGTTGTTGAAGTTCAAGAAGCTGATAATAATTATATAATTGATGGGATAATAGTTACAACTCAAATATTATGTTGGAATTTCTGAAGCTGTGTGGAGTATCTTGGAGCAGCCAATCTCAAGGCATTTCTCACCAGTGAAATTATTGACTAACCATCTTGAAAATGGCCAGTGGATTCTCTATGAAGAAAATGAGATGCTTGAAGCTCTTCAGAGAGATCAGCTAGCAACAAACCTTACAACCTTTTTAATCTCTAAAGAAAAAAAAAACAATTTTGCCAGAATACTAGGTTTGGGATGCAAGTATCAGAGTGAGGAACAGACAAAAGCAGGGAGAACTGATTGAACTCAAAAATGATTTAGCATTCAGCATGCCTGTAGTTGGTCATATCCACACTATTAGTCCTTCACATGTTGACATTTACTTTGTTCAACTTCTCTTGAATGAGGTCAGTGGATCTACCTCCCATACATGAGGGCAGTGAGTAAACAGGCACTGTGTTTTCATGAAGCATGTCTGACAATGGGGCTTTTGGAAGATGACCAGTACTTCTATGTGGCAATTATGAGTGAAACACCATAACCACTAGAGTACATGCCTTCAGTCTGTCTGTCTATCAATATCCTTTCATTATCTGACACAAGATCCCCTCTTCCAATGCCCACTCTCCTCTCAAAATGCCTTCTCTTGCAAGTTACTTGGTTACCCTGCTGATGCTGATACCATATAAAAAGCATCCAGTCCATACTGCAAAGTGGTTGGCATTTGGAAGGGAATCCAGCTGTAAAAACCATGTCAAAACTGACATTGCCTGTACTGGTGCCACATAAAAAGCACTTAGTCCACTCTACAGAGTGGTTGGTGTTAAGAGGGGCATCCAGCCATAAAATCCCTGCCAAATCAGACACAGTAGCCTAGGGTAGACTTTTACTTTGCCAGCTTCTGTCAAAACATGGGCCTGCATGGAAGGCAGACATTAAGTGATGATGATGATGATGATGATGATGATGATGATGATGATGATGATGATGATGATGATGAAGATGATGATGATGATGATGATGTGTAGATGGGGTTAAAATCCAAACTGTGTCCTCTTGAAGTACATCTGTTTATTCCAGTATTCCAATTCAGGAAGGAGTTTGTTATATTTATGTGAGGTACACTTTATAGTTGAAACATTCAAATATATTGTGTGTATGAGGGAACTGTAATGTAGGAAAATAAGATATGGTTCCCCTACCATCTTATTGTCATCTGTACTAAGTCCAAAACACATACCCTACCTGTCGCACCTAATGTTAGCAACTGTTGCTACCAATCCCACTAGTTCATTCCACTAATGTCCATTCAAGGCGAGTGTGCCCAGCTGAAAGAAGATGACCCTGGTTTTGCTTTCTTCACTTCCTCTCTCTTTCTCTCTTCCTGTTCTGGTCTGGCTCCTTGACCATTGATGTCATAGCCCTTTCCTTCCAGCTCATCTCATCCCCATATGCACCCCCTGATCTCAAAGATCACCTCCTCACTTTACTCCATGTCAAAATCTGCCATCCACCCAGATGGATGCCTCACATGCAGTGATCTCTTTGGCAAGAGAGTCTCATTCTCTTCCTCTCCTCTCCGCTGATGTCCGTTCACGGTGAATGCACCCAGTCAAAAGAGGATGACCCTGGTCTTACATCCCTCACTTCCTCTCTCCTACTTCCTGTTCTAGTCAGGCGCCTTGACTGTTGATGTCACAGCCCTTTCCTTCTGGCTCATCTCATCTCCACACAGAGTTAATTATATATCAAAACAGGAAGTTAGAAAAATTTTTCAGTATTATTTATTCCCCATTACACATGTTTCATTTGCTAATTCTTTTTTTTATATATACCCAAGCCAATTCTCCATTTTTTTAGGAGGGGGTAGCCACAAGACGCACACCAGGCATTCCATTCATTTCCCATCTCAAAGAGGTGAGCTCCATTCTATGCTAGGTTTCAAGGCATAGAACGCAACCCCCAATATCAGCAGTGGGGCCCAACAACATATGCTGGTTTACCCCTGCTGCATCATGCTGGTTCCATACCTCTTTGATCAATGTCAAATTCACTCATCCATTCACAAACACTCTCCAAGCTTTCCTATCATTTATAAACACCCTTGTCTCTCTCACTCCAACACTTCTAACCACCGAAGCTTTCCTCACTCCATTCATCCATACAAACCTAGGTCTGCCTATGGTTCTGCTGCCTACCACTTCTGCCTTCATCACC
>NC_068981.1:103762968-103768044 GCF_001194135.2 Octopus bimaculoides
TGGTTCTGCTGCCTACCACTTCTGCCTTCATCACCCTCCTTACCATCTGCTCCTCATCCATCCTCTCCATGTGGCCAAACCACCTCAATATTCGTCTATCCATTTTGGTTGTTAGTTTTTCTCTTATTCCTGCTCACCTTTGCACCTCTTAATTCCTCATCATTGTCCATCCGTGTCACACCAACCATAACCCTCAAACATCTCAAACACATCAAGTTACCTCCTTTCCGCCTTTCTCAGCCCCCACGTCTCTGCACCATATAACATTGTCAGCACAATCACGCCCTCACACACACCTCTTTTCACTTTCAAACACAACCTTTTATCTCTCAGCATACCTTTCACAACTCCAGTTATCTTACTCCCCTCCCTCACTTTATATCCCGCTTACTCAGCCAACCCTCATCCCCATCCACCATCACGTGTGATCTCAGATATTTAAAAACACTCACCTCCTCTAACATCTCACCATTTATACTCACATCCATCCTACCAGCCATTCCATCTCTCGAACATCTCATCACCTTACTCTTAGCTATGTTCACTTTCAGTTTCCACCTCTCACATATTCTTCCAGATTCTACCACCAGTCTCTTCAGTTGTTCTTCCGAATCCGCCACCAGTGCTGTATCATCAGCAAACAACAACTGATTCATCTGCCATTTCTCTCCATTTTCTCCCACCATTTGGGCTCACCTGCCAAAGGTTCTAGCATTTATCTCTCTCACCACACCATCCATATATAAATTAAACAGCTATGGAGACATGTACAATTAAGTACTTCTTATTAGCAAATGAAACATGTGTAATGGTGAATAAATAGTACCAAAAAATGTTTCCAACCTCCTGTTTTCATATATATATATATACATACATATATATATATATATATATAGAGAGAGAGAGAGAGAGAGAGATTAACTATTCATAGACAGAATCTAAGTTTCATTTTTCAGAGTAGGCTGTAATAATTGACCCCATTTCTCAGTGTCATTATGAGTTATTCAATCAGAATGAGGCTGTTATTTGAAATTAGTGAGCAATACCAGAAGGATTAATACAATGTGTCAAGTGGTAAATTGTCTACCATTGCTTGAATGAAAAGCTCATGTATGCAATTCCATCATATGAACATACACACATAATGTAGTTTAAATAATTTTCTAATAAGACATGTTCATGTGTACAAACACACACACACACACACACACATATTTATATATACACATATAAATATATACACCACCACAATCACACAATCATAAAAATCACACAGATTTCTGTAGTATATGTGCTTTCAAATTTTCATGTACATGTGCATACCAACACATGTAATATATATTCTACTCAGACATATATATATAATGAACTGCATTCATAAATACAGATCCTAGACATACATTTATACACTTATACAAATGCATGAATGTAAATACAAGTACATATATTCACACATCCTACTCCAAGAAATCAAACTACATCTCTCCTAAACTGCACCTTTTTCTTCCTCACATTTCCTCTTCATACACTATGATTATCTCTCATTCCCCCATCCCTGCCTTCACTGCCCTGCTCACTGTATTTCTGCTTTCCCCACCCCCTCTTTATACCCAGGTTCTCACCAGTCACTGCAATCCTCACCCCCACTCCCTACTCACACCTTCTTAGCAATACTTGGCCATGTGTATTATGACCTCTGTACCTTGAGGGCATGCCCTGGCAATTGCCACCCTTTATCTCTCTACCATCCCATCAATGCTCTGAACCCCATTCCTTGTGAGTATACCCTGGCACTTCATCACCCTCTCTCTCCTGCTCTCTCTTGAACACTTGCTATCTCCCACTCTCACTCACACTCTCTCCTCTCTCTCGCTGGGTAACCATGTATCTCCTCTACAGCAGCACACCTGTTTCTGCCTCTCTGCCTATCTATCACACTCTAACCTTCCATCATCTGACACAAGATCACCTCCTCTAATGCCCCTCTCCTCTCAAAATTCCTGGTTTTGCTAATTACTTGGTAACTCTGCCACTGTTGGTGCCACATAAAAAGCATCCAGTCCACACTGTAAAGTGGTTGGCATTTGGAAGGGCATTCAGCTGTAAAAACCATGCCCAAAACAAACCTTGCCTGTGCTGGTGTCATGTGAAAAGCACTCGGTCCACTCTGTGGGGTGGTTGGTGTTAGAAAGGGCATCCAACTGTAAAAACCCTGCCAAAACAGACACAGTAGCTCTACTTGGCCTGCCCCTGTCAAACTATCCAACCCATGCCAGTATGGAAGGTGAACATTAAACGATGAGGATGATAATAATGATATAAACATACAAGATGCTGAATCTCACAAAAAAAAAAACAATGACAAGTGGCTGCATCAACAGGTGACATACTGTACTAGAGAAAAGGGTCTCTCCCATACAAGCAGAAAATATGCTATGGGGAGGAGAGATGCTCTTGCTGCAACTCACCCATTGCTCTTTCTCAGTTTCTCCATTGTTCTTTCTCCTCAGTCTCTCTGCTTGGGATGGTTACTGTTTCTGTCCTCTGCTCTGTTCTGCCTCCCTTTTACTGAACCCTCTCCTTAGCCTTCCCACTGCTTTCAACCTCTGCTCTCCTCTCTTCTCAGTTTGGAATGTTTTCACTGCTTTTGTCTCCTGTTCCCCTTCCCCTCTTTCTCTCAGCCCTTGCACTTGGACTGCTTTCACCCTCTGCTCTCCCACTTCAACTCTGTCCTTCTCCACCCAACCTCTCCTTCCCTGAATTCACTCTCTACTCTTCCCTCTTCTAGGATATCCTCCAGCTTTTCCTTCTCTCACTGCTCTTGCTGCATTCACCCTCTACTGCCCTTACCTTTTACTTTTACTGTCCTTTCTTCATAGCCTTTCCATCTGGGATGATTTCTTGGCATTCACACTCTACCCTTTCACTTCTATGGTACCCTCTAGTCTCTTTTACTCACTGCTTTCATTATACTTACTCACTCCTGCCCTCTGCCTTGTTTTCTCTCACTATCCTCTTCACACATCTCCTCCTCCATCACAACACTCTCATCTCTCCATTTCTGACACACTTCACAATACCTATAGCCTCCTTTCTTTCAATACCTCTCTTTAGGTCCTCATCAACCCCATCTTTTTCTCCCTTTCATGGGCCTTTCCCCTCACACATTTCATCTATATTCATGTTTATAATGTGTAATAGCCCTATATCTTCTACACAATTCTCTTTATCATGCTTTCTCACTAAGTGCTAACACTTTTCCCTTCCCTTACCCCGATTCCTTCTATATTCCCTCTTCACTACTATTCTCACACAACTATAACTCTGCTCCTCTCCTCACACTTTACCCTCTCTCATCATTCCACCTAGAATCATCATACCCTTTCTCTTCTCTTCTCCTAAAGTTATTAGGGAGCCTTTTTAGGTCCTTAGTCCTGTAAGTTGCAAGGTGACCTCACTAGTGCTGATGCCATACAAAAAGCGCCCAGTACACTCTGAAGTGGTTGACATTAGAAAGGATATCCAGCAGTAGAAATCATGCTAAAGCAGATATTGGAGTATGATGTGGTCCTTCAACTTGTCAGATCCTTCAAAGCATCTAACTCATACCAGCAACAAAAATATAGCTAAATGATGATGATAATGATGACATACATAGTCAAGCTGTATATATTTTCTCATACATTTCATACTTTACTTTGTATTGACTGCTTTAATTATTTATTCAGGCTAACAAAGCCATTCTCCACTCAGTGTAGAGTATTTTAGAGATCGAACCACAATTGATGGTAGATAAACTTCCAGTTAAGCATGCTCCATAACTAGAAGTAATATATTGCTTACAACATGGAACTTTACAATTTGATTCATTCACCAAAATATTCTGATACCTGCAATGACATACACATGATAACTGCTTAAGAAGGCTGAGATGAGATCTCTGGCAAGCAAACACAAGATACACTTCCATAACTCACACAGTTTCTAATGAATAGCAAAACCTAAACAAAACAAAAATTTACATACACATATTAGAGCATAAACGAGCCAAAAATAATATTTGAATAGGTGAAAATGACAGTGCAGAACTATGTAACTTTAAAGGACTATACAATTTTGATATAATCACCAAGAAATTCACATTAGCTACATTGAGAAACATGAAAGGACATACACTCGATAAAAATAAGAAAGAAATAATACAGATATATAACACTTTCAAGCTTATTATAATTATTGTAACCAACTTTATTACCATAGATTTTTAAGGTTACCAATCTAAACTTAGCCACTAAACTTCATAAGCCATTTAGAAAACCTAAAGAGAAACTAACTTACACAGAAAAACTTGTCACACAAACTTTAGTATTTAAAAAAAAAATGAATAACATTAATAGAAAAATATACAGTATTCCATCAAATAAGAAAATATTTGCAAGTAAATTCAAAGAGAAACTTTCAAACACACACAACAAAATACAAACAAAAGTCATAAAATTATTTTCAATTCATATCAAGTCAGACGTATGGAAAAACGTTTTTAGAATTAAGAGATAAACGTTTCACAAGCCAGTATAGAATTCTGAAAAAAGCAAAAATATTTTGACCCTGTTAGCATTTGTTTTTGGTTACCTGGACTTTTATGATTGTCATATAGTATCAAACTAACATTTAAGGCAACCCAATATTACTACACTAACAAGATTGCCTCAGTGCAGCAGATGAGCTACTTGGAGAAGCTAAAAGAACATACACACATGCACACACATATATACGCATATATATACATGTGAATAAGGCATTCTTCACTCATACATATATAACTGTTATACTACATAGTAAAATATGAAAGTCATCGACAATAGATTTGAATTTGCAAATAATGAATGAGTAAATTTGAATTGTCTGCAGTGTATTGGAAGCTGACAACGCGGTTCCTTACGCAGTGGAGACACATATAAAATAATACATTACATCACATTTTTTGGCGAATGATATGAAAATGGTGATTCGGTGAAAGGTTATTTGATACGTGTAGTGCATGTTTCCTATATATATATATATATATTTATATAT
>NC_068981.1:103768285-103770296 GCF_001194135.2 Octopus bimaculoides
GGGGGGGGGGTGCTCAGAATGTCAGGTGTAGTTCATCACAATATGGTGATTTCAAGCACCGCTACTGAGCACACAAGAACTCTTTCTCCAATCCAAATTCTAAACTATCTACCTCCTTACCAACTTATATACACAACTTCAAATCCCAAAATGTTCCCTATACCCTATCCTAGTCCATCATAAGTGAAGCTCTCCAATACAATGCAAACTTCAGTATTTGTAAATTGTGTTTAAGGGAATTGCTAAACATTACTTAATAAATACTCTCTTGTAAACACAGGTTGTATTCACCATTTATCCATTTCATTAAATCTATGTAATCCCATAACTATGATTATCTTTCATTTTGATTAACCTTTAGGTACAACTAGATCAGCCTAACAACTTATCCCTTCCATTAATACCACCCTTCCTACTAAATTATTCCTTACCATGATTACCTTTGCAAATTCCCACCACATCCCACCTCCTTCACAGCATCCCCATCTTCACAAGTGGTATTCTTTCCCCCATTCTTTCATTTCTCCTTTTCAACTAAAAGCACTTAAAACTACGCCTCTCAATTAGCTACAAACCTATCAACCTTTCCCACTCTCTCTATTCAATTTCAAACACCTCTGCATTCCTCAGTGCAACCTACCTTCATTATAGTACTAACCACTGCTATCTTGACCACTGACTCACCCCCACTCTGTCCACCTCCTTCTATCTTCTCTCATACCTTTCTACATACCTTAGCAATCTCCCTCTGCCACTGAATTAGACACTTACTCTCCCTCAAATAATTGCCATTCCTTCTCTCACTATCTCCACTTCCAATAATTCTATAGCCATAATCTCTAAACTTTGACACCTATACACAAATCCAACAACTGACCACCCTTCAATTACTATCTATCCCAACCCTCAAACACATCTCCCAACTCTCCACTTCTACTACCACTTCCCTTAATACTCTCATTATTAACCCCCTCCTTCTTCCTGAAATAGTTCCTTTATCTCCTCTCACCATTCGCTGTCTTAACACTCCCCATAACCTCATCAACACTCCTACTTCCCCTCTCTAATACAGCTAGCTCTTCACATTTAATCATTCCTTCTTTGAACTCTGCATAAAGATCTAAAATGTAAGGTCTTTTGTTCCCTGATGACAGAGACTTCATTTATCCAATGTTGATTGCTTCTATTATGGCCACATATTGTGATGAACTACATGCACCAGCATTATGATGAATCTCCAAGTCCCTCAGAAACAGCTGTTGGATTCATAACACATTTCTTCCACCCCTTTAATGTTCTCTGTTGTTTGTACTCTGTGTAAGTTGGATCTATTAATATAATTATCTATATATCTATACTTAGATATTCATTGTCTGCAAGTCTTGACTTTTTCTTTCTCTCATTTTGCATGTATAGATATATACACATTTACTATTTCATACCCAAACAGTTATATATAATATATCTGATATGTTTCTCTGCGTAATTGCCTCTCTCTCTCTCTCTCTCGCTCAGGGCTGGCCTTAAGGCGATTAGACAGACTGCTCCCAATTGGACCCCGTGCACAAGAAGGCCACATTCTATACTGCAACATTTCATAAAGGTAGTCTCCCTGAAGTCTTTTTAAAAAATCTACAGGCTCTTTCAAAAAAAAAACAAAAAAAAAAAACATGCTTTCTACACTTTAGTAACATGAGCTATCAAAAGATAAACACGTTCATCCAAAACTGCTTGGGTCAGCTGCTAAATTTGAAGAAATTTATTGTATTTTTAGTGTAAGAGTCAATATGTGTGTTTGTATGTGAATGTTTGGGAGTGTTTATCGGGATGTTTCGGTAAAATATCTGTGTGTCTGTGAGAGTATGTATGTGGGTGAATTGTATGTATATATGTGTGCATATGTTTGTGTATCAGTTTCTATAAATATGTTTAATTTTGAGGAAACTTTTTTATTTCAATAAAGTGTATTTTATGTGTGTATATATATATATATATATATATATATATATAT
>NC_068981.1:103770537-103772285 GCF_001194135.2 Octopus bimaculoides
ATATATATGTTTAATTTGGGGGAAACTATCATTTCAATAAAGTGTATTTATATACATATGTATTTCATATGTGTGTGTGTGTGTGTGTATGTATGTATGCATGCATGTATTAAAGAAAGCAGAAAATTTTTAAATGATAAAAGCAAAAGGCTAAATGGACGTGTATGTGTAAAAGAATTCAGTACTCAGTATTTTGACTACAATGGTAAAGGTTAAAAGTTCAATTATTTTTGATAGTGGTTCAGTTGAGGTTTTTGTATTTATGTGTATGATTGTATGTATATGTATTTTTATTTTGTGGGGAATTGTATACATGCACACACATGCGCATGTATATATGTGTGTATAGTGGGAGAGAGAAAGATGGGGGTGGTGAGATGAAATTTCTTGTCTCTTGTTCAAAAAGAAAATCTCTTTGCAATGGCACCCATTCAGGTTTTGGACAAGCACAAACACACACACACAGCCACACAGATACAGCCACATACACATGCACACACACTATGGAGGGAGACATTTGGTGTCACACACTGGTGCTAAATCCAGAAACATATAGTTAAGAACCAAAGTTCTTGCTACACAGAAAGGACTGGGTCTTACAACAGAGCTTACAGAAAAAAATAATAATTGGTAAGTATATAACCAGCTTCTGAAAAATTCTAATTAATAATTATTATTAATATTGTAGTTTATGGTTATCTCTTTTAGCATAACGACATGCAAGAAATAAAAGTTTCCTTGGAATTTTGTTAAATTTCTTTTTGCCAGAATATTATTAAAACGCATAGTTTAAATTTATAGTTTAACAACATCCAACTTGATTTTGGTGAGAAATAATGTTTTTTTACTCATTGTTCTTTTTTCTTGTGCTATTAAGTAATCACGTCTCCTAATATACTGTATAAGATATTTTCCCACCAAAATTGGAGTGGAGTGGGCCCTTGGAATTCTCCCTCTCACTTCGGAGTTATTTTTTTTCATGTGCTATCAACTAATCTCAGTTCTTATTATACTGCAAGGGACTTTTTTTTACGTTTTGCAGAGCATTAAGAGATCAGAATAGTGGTTGGTTTTTATGCCTAATAACTGTTATTTCTAGCATACTAAACAACCTTCGTTGAGGACCTTTGAGTTTATTTAAAAGAGACAGAAAAATGCTTTACACAACAAATTCCGATATAATCGTAATCTACATCATCTGAGATGTATATGTAGGAAATTTTATTAACAAATTATCCAAGTTTCAGAAAGTTACCACACACATATATACATACATACACATGTGGCCTGTGTGTTTTCTGTACTCTGGTTATTATTATTTTTTTGTCTACGTTTTGTTTGCAACGTCCTGTACCCAGATATGCACCTATATATACAGGTAGATGTAGGTATGCACATACTTGTACGTATATAAGCATATACTCATTTATTATTTCTTTTATATATATATATATATATATATACACACACACACACATAAATATATACATAATATGTGTATGTACATATGTGCATATCATCATCATCATTTAACGTCCATTTTCCATGCTGGCATGGGTTGGACAGTTTGAGAGAGGTCAACAAGCCAGGAGCTACATCTGGCACCTGTCTGGTTTGGCATGTTTTTTTTTTTTTTTGTGGCTGGATGCTCTTCCTAACACCACCACTTTATACTGTGGACTGAGTGCTTTTATGTGGCACTGCACAGTAGCATAGTTTCAATGGCTGGATTTTTATATTTTTATGAT
>NC_068981.1:103772298-103781052 GCF_001194135.2 Octopus bimaculoides
CTATAGACCTTGGTGCAAGTTGACTGGGAACCTGGGACCCACCAAAATTGTTCTCAATTGGGCTCCGCACCTCCTAAGGCTGACCCTGCTCTCTCTATATATAAATAATCATATATATATATATATATATATATATATATATTTGCGGGTTGTGGTAAAGCACTTATCTCTTCATGCTAAATGATGATGAATATATATAATATATACGAAAGCATGTATACATATTTCTATTTCAATGTGTGTGTGTGTGTGCATATATGAACATTTTTAGCATTAAGCAACATGTACTCAACACAAACCACAAACAAAATAATATTGACTGACATGGCCATAAAACTATTTACTGTTCCACCACAAACTTGAAAATCATTATAACAAATATTCAGAAAATCAACATAAAGGCACATTCAAATAATGAAACTCAACCATGCATGTCCTGCAATACACAAACAGTGGTATATGATGTTTAAATTACCTACACAGGACTCATGTATATCTCTAAACAAAAATGATATACAGAGATGACAGAAAGCGAATTCAAGCAATGATATGACATGCGGTATTGGCATAAATTTATATTAATAACTTAACCATGCTACAAGAAAACATACAGTATGAAAATTGGCCCAGCTATTATAGATAAGTTGTAATACGATTCATTTAATCCTTTAGCATTCAGATTTCTTTGTCAAATGTATTGCTTATTTATTCACATAATTTTAAATTAATCATGCATTATCTTCTAGCTTCAAGATTCCAATGGTGCATTTGTATGCACACGTCTATGAACAAGGTATGTGCATGTATGTGTGTGTGCACATTTATATATACATGGAAACAATGTGCCAGTGACATGTAAAAGGTATCCACTACACTCATGGAGTGATTGGCATTAGGAAGGGCATCCGGCCATAGAAAGCAAGTCAAATCAGACTGGATCCTGGTGCAGCTCTCCAGCTTACCAGTTCCAGTCAAACCATCTAACCCATGCCAGCATGGAAAGTGGACGTATGACAATGATACATGGAGATAATCATTTATATAAATATTGAATTTTGTATATCTAACTAACTATCTACCTATCTATATCACCGTCATCATCATTTAATCTCCTCTCTCTCATACTTGGATGGGTCAGACAAAATTTGCTGGAGGCCAATTTTCTATGGCCGGATGCCTTCCTGTTACTAACCCTCACCTGTTTCTAAATAAGGTCATTCTTCCCTATGATATGTGTCTTAGAGGATGGGAAACAAGACATATTTGCATAAGTGTCTCTCACAATCATCATGTGATTTTAAGGAGAGTGATGCACACAAACACCACACACATACACTGGACCTTCTTCACTTCTATCCACCAATTCAATCCCTAAAAGGCCTCAGGTGTTCAATAACTTTTCATCAGTCAGATAAAATTTAGACACTTATATTATGTAACAGAGCAGATGATAATTAATTTAACTGTTGCATGTATGCATGTATGTATGTATGTATGTATGCATGTATGTACGTATGTATGTATGTATGTATGTATGCGTGTGTGTGTATGTATGTATGTATGTAGATGCACAAACACATAAACATCTATGTGTATAAAGGGAGAGAAAGAGTGATAGACAGACAGATAGATAGATAAATAGATAGATAGATAGATAGACAGACAGATAGATAGATAGACAGACAGACAGATAGATAGACAGACAGACAGATAGATAGATAGACAGACAGACAGACAGACACATACATACATAGATCAGCTTGAAGAAACATTTTATGCATATCTCAGCACTTGTCTGATGGAGTATATATATTATGTGTATGCATATATTTATGTAAATGTGTACACACACATACATCTATACAAATACACAGGCAAAAATATATTCGAGTTGATACATGTATGTTTAAATACAACGTGTTCACTTATTGTTTGGCTAAATTTATGCACAGACACACACACAAATACATACATATATATATATATATATATATATATATATATATATATATATATTGCACCTGTTGTCTCTGCGTGGCGGTAATGCTGTCATTCTTTATAGCTGTCCGAGCATTTCGTTCAGCAGGTATCTACAGACGCTAAATGTAAGCAGAGGAATGAAGTTAATGAACAAGCGGAAGTTGATTGGTTGAAAAACAGTCAAAGGTCAAAGTTTAAAATGGCGAATCTTAGCAAACCTTTGGGTCTTAAATACAGCTGTTATGAAGTTGGGCACACTTGGAACCCTTATTGTTTGCATGCCACTAAAGATATAGCAAAACACGGCTTCAAGGAGGCCCTTAAAATTTATACTCTCGTATACGTGGTGAGTATCATCGATTCCGTCTAGTAACATTGGTTCCGTACAGTAGCATGTGACAGCTACACCGCTAACACTGACATTTGTCAACTTTCCAGCCACAACTGTTGTTTTCTATAATTAATTCGTTTAATTGTCGTTTTCTTTCTTTGTCGCTTTTCGCTGCCATCCTCAATATTACTTTATTCTTCACATGCTTCCCCCCACCGCCTTAAATATTTCATTTAACAACAGCTGCCTGCTTGTTCGAAATTTCCCATTACCATTTTGTTGAGTTTAAGCCGCCGCTACGTAATTTTTGCATGTTAGTAGGAAAACAAAAATATAAAGTACTCGTTTTTTTTAATTAATTATGTGCTGGAAGCAAATCTTACTTTAGGTTGCTTCCTTTTATGTGTGTGTGTTGTCTTCCTTGATTATTTTTCTCGGATACAAACACTATACACAAGTTTCGAAGTAAATGTTTTCTGTATCTTTCATTATAATGTTTTGTTTATTATAAATAGTTTCTCGCGCGCTCTCTTTTTCGATGTTGTAAACTCAAATTACTATAAATAATGTAAAGTAATTTGTTTGCAAATGTTGAGAGAAAACTGTTCTGGGGAGGTTTGATGTATAAACTTTGACGATATATCAGTATATTCATTCGTATTCTAGGCGTGTTTCTCTTTCTCTGGCATAAAGCCAGATATTTTGTGGTAGGGGGGTTGATATCGCTCCCAGAACTTGACTAGTGCTTTATTCTATCGACCTCGAAAGGACAAAACGCAAAGTCGACCTCGGTGGAGTTTGAACTTAGAACGTTAAGGGCCGGAATAATAATTCTTTTTACTATAGATAGAAAACATGAAATTTTGTGGTAGGGGGGTTAATCGATTACTTCGACCCCAGTGTACAACTGGTACTTATTTAATCAACGCCAAAAGGATGAAAGGCGAAGTCAACCTCGGTGGAATTTGAACTCATCGTAAAGGCAGATGAAATACCGCTAAGCACTTTTGTCCGGCTGGATAGCTTTACGGAAGTTTTGTAAAGAGACGTAAACAAGCTCCAGGTAAACGGGTCCTTCGTCTTAACTGCTAGTAACTATCAAAAAACTTGCATAAATGCATGTGTATAAATCAGATATACCTTCGAATTAATATAACTTATAACCATTTCCTCTGCTAGACACTAATCTGTAGAAAGTAACATTTCCTGGTGAACGGAGGTATGTAGAAATTATCATGTCAAATCGACACGACAATAACAAACTTTTTAAGTTGCACGATATGGACCCCACACCCCACCCTTCTCTTTCTACATATACCGCAGGGTCGTGTAATACCACATACGTTTTCTAAACCTAGATATTCGATGTTGAAAATAAATGGGGTAGTCACTACTGGAACTTCTGTTTGACTTAGGGCTAAACAGAAAATTTATACTACTATATTGTCAATACACACACACATCGTTTACTTGTTTCAAATTTTAATTCAAAATTTTAGTTGAATGAATCGACTCTAGTGCTTGTTTTTATAGAGCCTGGTACTTATTCTATCGGCTACTTTTGCTGAACCGTTAAGTTACTAGGATGCAAACACCAACACCTGTTGTCAAGCGGTGGTGGGGAACACACACACACTCACTTGTATACACGACTCATATCTTGCAATTTCTGTCTACCAAATGCACTCGCAAGGCTTTGGTCGAAGAAGACACTTGCCCAAAGTTCCACGCAGTGGAAGCGAACCCGGTACCATGTGGTTGGGAAGCAAACTTCTTACCACAACCACAATTATTAAATTAAAGGATCCACCATGTTGGTGGTGTATATATGTGTGTGCGGACGCATACACACACACACACACACACACACACACACACACACACACATTTATCAACATCATCATCATTGTTTAACATCCGCCATCCATGCTGGCATGAGTGGGACGCTTTGGCAGGTGCTGGCCAGGCAGAAGCCTGCACCAGACTTTTATGTTTGTTTTGGCAGGATTTTTACAGTTGGATGCCCTTCTTAACACCAACCACCCAGCAGAGTGGACAAAGTGCTTTTTAGGTGGCACAAGCAAGGACAGTTTTCACAGTTGGATGTCCTTCCAAATGCCAACCACGTTAGAGTGTAAACTGGATGCTTTTTAAGTGGCACCTGCACTGATAGGGTCACCAAGTAACTTGCAAGGCAAAAATCTTTTGAGAGGGGAAGGGGCATTGGAGGAGGTGATCTTGTATCAGATGATGAAAGATTATAGTGAGACAGAGAAACAGAAACAGGTGTCTTGCCGTAGAGGAGAGACATGGTTACCTGGTCAGAGAGAAAGAGATCAGGAATGAGGACGGAAACAGGTGTGCTGCCGTAAAGGTGATACATGATTTCTCAACCTGAGGAAAGTGCAGGAGAAGGAGAGAGAGAGAGAGAGTGGGAGATAGAACGATAGAGATGGAGCCAAACTGCTGGGCATACTCACAAGGGACAGGGATGAGAATATAAATGGGATGGTTGAGTAAAAGAAGAGAGAGATATCGATGGTGGCAAGTGCCAGGGAATAGCCTTGAGGTTCAAAAGCCATAATATAAGTAGCAGGACATTTATACATACATACATATATATATATATGTGTGTGTGTGTGTGTGTGTAAAAAACATTACGTATGAACATATATTTATTTGTATATATATTAAAAAGAAAGAATGTACTTGCAAGTCATGAGGTATCACTTTAGAGTGTGTACTTCATAATTCAAACATTGCAGAGTAGTTAGAGCATACAAGAGATTAAGAAATAATGCATAAAGTCTTTACAGCTGTTTCTAGTATAGCAGTGCATATGTTGTATAGGTTATTGGGTCATTGAGGAAACATTTCCATATAAGATTAATATCCCATCTTCAGAGAGGAGTAAGAATTAAGGAATATCCTTAGTAAGAGATATTGTTATTATTATTTTCCGCTAAGGTCAACTTTGCTTTTCATCCTTTTGGGGTCAATGTAATTGATTATCCTCCTCTATCAAAAGTTTCAGGCCGTGTGCCTACAGCAGAAAAGATTATTATTATCATTATTATTATTATTATTATTATTATTATTATTATCAGTATTATTATTGTTAAGGCAGTGAGCTGGCAGAATCATTAGCATGCTGGACAAAATGCTTAGCGGTGTTTCATCCATCTGTACATTTTGAGTTCAGATTCCACCAAGGTCAATTTTGCCTTTCATCCTTTCGGGGTTTATAAATTAAGTACCACTTGAATACTGGGGTCAATGAAATCAACTCATCCCCTCCCTCCTTGTGGCAAAATTTGAAACTATTATTATTAGTAATAGTAGTAGTGTGTGTGTATATATATATATATATATATATATATACACATATATATATATATATATATATATACACATATATATATATATATAGTATATGCATATATATGTGTGTATATATATCTACAGTATGTGCATATATATGTGTGTGTATATATATATGTATATATGTACACATAATACCCACATCCTTGGCTACACCAATGCATCCACACACACACACGTATCCATACACATGTGCACACACACACACATAGACACATTCCATTTATGCACACATGCCAACACATACACACAGCGACACCCACCCATTCACGCACCGTTCAGACAGTGTCTGACTCACCATTGACACTTCCATCTATGCACACATACACACACACACACTACTCACACAAGCACAAACCCCCCCACACACACACACACACAGTTAATACCACATAGACTATCACACACACACAATTACCACCACATGAACACACACATGCAGTTACTGCCGCCACTCACACACTACCATACATACACATGCTACCACACACACACTCACATACCAACAATCTTCACATTCTCTTGTCCCAGAAAGCACATGTGAAGAATATAGTGTTAAATGGTTGGATATCTCTCTTCCTGTTCTTTCTTATCTTGCAAGTTACCTGCCAACCTCGCAGGTGCAGATGACATGGAAAAAGCACTCAGTATGCACTGTAAAATGGTTGATGCTAAGAAGAGCATCCAGCTGTAGAAACTATGCCAAAGATAACATTATCTTTGGTGCAACCCTGCAGCTTGCTAGATCCTGTCTAGTCATCCAACCCATGCCAGCATGGAAAACAGATTTTAAATGATGAGGATGTATTTAATGATCAATTTTGCCTTTCGTTCTTTTGGGGTTGTAAAAATAAAGTACCAGTTTTGTACTGGGGTCAGTTTAATCAACTGTTCCCATCCACAAAATTTCTGGTCCTGTGGACATGTACAATATCATTTTCATTTAATTTAATGTTATATTTTTAATGGGGTGGATGGACTAACAATAAGTCAGTTCTAGATACAAATCCAGTGAGTTTCACTTGCATATCATTCTCAGTTAACAGTCATGCAGGAAATTCGTTTTTCATTATATACATTGCTGGAAACCCTTGTTCATAATGATAATTGGATGAGAACTTCAAGAGTCTCTCTACATATTTTCTAGAGACAGGTGGTTGAGATGTCACCATAGAACAAAAGAATTTTGTTATAGAAGAGGTTTGAAAAAGAACTTTTGCCATGGAGTCAATCATAAATTCCACAAATTCATTTTGTAGATTGTCAGGAACTCATCTGGGATTAATTCTAAAACAATTTCAATGAGTTAATAATCTAATTTACTAATCTCAAGAATGTAGGTATCTAATTTCTCACATGTCTAACCAAAATGTATTGTATAAAGGTTTAATTCATATTCTCAAAAACATCATAACAACCTCATCTCAGTTATTCCACAACTCTAGTTTCATTCAGAATAATTTTAGATTGTTGGTGAGGTGTATACTAGTAGTTTAACTGCCTTGAAATATATATTGTAAATGACGCTATAATACATATGATAACTGAACGTTAGATTTACAAGACAAAAGTTGTATTTATTTTGGTGTGATGACTTCAAAATTCCAGAGTTTTATAAACCTTGCATGTTTCTGTAATTTTCTCTTACATATCTAAGAATATGCTCACCCCAGTTTAGAAATCACTGACCTAGATCTTGAAATGAATTGAACTTAAATGCAAAATTATAAAGTTTACAGAAAGCTGATACTACTAAAGTCATATTTTGACCTATTCAGACTTTTTAAAGTTCTTAAAGCTGACATAGTGGGTCATTCTTATTCGAAATATTTGCATTTTTATATAGCTAAAACCAACAATGACAAAGCTCAGGCAATTTGAAAGATGCAAGGTCAACCTCACTTGTAAGTTTTGAACTAGGAGGTGGATTTTACTATTAACTTGATAATCTTTTCTTTTGACCAAAAATCTACCCTTATGCCAAGTTGCAGCTAAATCAATGAGTTTATGGAATTATATTTGAAAATGGTTGGATGATCTGTCTTGGAATCACCCAACACATGTAAACCACCCTGACTTTGATGATGGCTTCTAAAGATACTGAAAGCTCAGCTCAACCATTTACAAATCTTGACTGCCCTGTATAAGTTAGTGACTGGCAAAACGCTTAGTGGCGTTTCGTCTATCTTTATGTTGCTGGGGTTGACTTTGCCTTTCATCCTTTCAGAGTTGATAAAACAGTACTAGTTGAGTACTGTGGTCCATTTAATTGACTTAGCCCCCAGCTCTCTTGAAATTGCTGGCTTTGTATCAAAATCTGAAACCAATATATGCTCTGTATGCTATACTGAGAGCTTAGTAGAGAATGCAAACTGCTTAATATAAAATTCATCCAAATGCTTTCCAGACTTAACCAGTCACACATAAATGTTGCCTGAATATAATAATATATGCATTTATATACATGTGCATGTGTATACACTCACACAAGTGTATCATCACCTTCATTTTACATCCACATTTTCTTCATAGTTTGGATTGGATGGCTCATCAAGGACCAACTTATCTTTTATCTGAAGTTATTACCTTCCTAGTGTATGTATGTATGTGTGTGTTGTGGTGGTGGGGTGTGTGTCAGAGACCACATCTCCCTTCTAAGTTATGTTATTGGTATGTTTTCTGCAACTGGTTGTCCATTATTATTGTTAATCACTTCACAGTGCATTTAATAGTGGCCAACAGCACTAGAAAAAATGTCATGTCCTTGTCAAATATATACGCCCCTCAACCTTACACTAGGAAGTAGAACCTCAGTTTTTTAGCCTCTTCCAGTAGCTCATCTGTTGTACGACCACACTCTTCTTTAGTAGTCAATTGCCTTAATGTATAGTTCTCTCTTTGATCATTTGTAGATTATTTAGTTTGTGAAAATCTATGCACAAGTGTGTGTGTGTATATATATATATATCTATATATATAAAAATGAGAATGTGTGTCTGTCTGTCTGTCTGTCTGTCTGTCTGTGTGTGTGTGTTCCCCTAAAACTCGAGAACTACACAACC
>NC_068981.1:103783497-103786101 GCF_001194135.2 Octopus bimaculoides
ATTCGAATCATATGTATTCCAGTTCCTTACAGAAAATATAACAGAAAAGTCTCATTTTTCAATTGCATGTAACACGGGCAACGCCGGGTATCTCTGCTAGTATATATATATATATATATATAATCGTTATTTTCACATTCACTTTTCCATATTTACATGGTTTAGATGGAGTTCATTGAGATAGATTTTCTTCCAATCAGTGCTCTTCCTGAAGCAAAATGATATTTCCCCATGGCTGGGCATGTTTTCGCAAAAGGTTGCAAATGGAGGATCTATTTAAGAGACATTTCTTTACAAGTATTGTTTCTGTCTAACAAATTCACTCACAAGGTTTTGATTGGCCTTAGGTTGCAGTAGACACATAAGGAGACTTGCAATGGGACCAAAACACATGGCTGGAGAGCTAACTCGCCTATGACACAGCCCCACTCACACCCATATATATGTGTTTGTGTGTATTTAAGTGCATCTATATTTGTGTTTATATACATATGTACATAAGTGCAAATACACACACACACACACACTGCTACATTTGTCCTCACACATTTATATTTATACGTGTGCATCCATATAATTATATATGCGTGTGTATGTGTGTGAGTGTGTGTACATGTGAAGGTATTGCTGTGCAGTCCAGAAGTTCAGTTTTCAACCACATGGCTTTAAGTTCACTCTCATTTACAGCACCTAGGACATCTTATCACCACCCTTACTCATGCTGACCAATGCTCTGCAAAGTAGTATGGTCAGCTCAAGCTATGGTGAGGGAGACTTGCCAAAGGAGGCTGCAAATAGGACACACACACACACGCACGCATGCACTCACTCAGATACTTTCATTTTGGCCTGCATTGGCCTAGGTCATGTGGAATATATATATATATATAATATGTTTTATTAAAATGTATATATATATATTTGTTGCACAGCTGTGCGTGATAATCATAATACACTCTGTATTTATTACACACGCTAAACAAAACCTTTATTTCAAACAACAACAAAAAAATTATAAACATAAAAATAGACATGCCAGCATGAAATTACTGATTAATTGTTGCACGTTTTCAAAATGACCATGCACTTTCTCACAACTGGGGGTGATACTTTTCAGTGGCCTTAAGTTATGAGTTACCTGCAACATATGTATTGTTGTTCTGGTACTTTATTTATTGACCCCCCAACAAGATGAAAGGCAAAGTCAACTTGAGTGGAATTTGAACTCAGGATGTAGTGGCAGACAAAATACCACTAAGCATTTCGCCTGGCATGCTAACAATTCTACCAGCTCGTCACCTTTCAATCAATCCTATATAACGCAGTATAGATGCCCTCTGTGTGCAGTAAAATACAGGTGGAATTTATGTTGAAAATTAAAGCCTGTCAAGATTAACGGTTTTCTGTTAACATATCCTTATATATATATGCACATACATCCCAGCCTCTATTTTGCCAAAATGACCCTTTGTTATCTCCTCCATGAGATGCAATGTCTTGATCTCAGTCTTTACCATTTCATTCCGAATCTTCCTTAGTCTTCCTGTTCCTCAGATCCCACTCACTTTTGGTGCTTGGTTTGTAAGGGACTAGGCAATCTCATTAGTGACTGTGCCTTTAAAACATACCCAGTACACTCTATAATGATTGGAAAATAGGTAGAGATATTATATACACATACACGTGTGTGTATATGCAATGTATACATATACAGATGTGTGTTTGTGTGCATTACATGTTTATGTATATGTGAATGTATATCTCTTTGTATCTCTATGTATACATGTGTATATGTGTTGGTACATAATGTCTTACTGTTTGCTTTCAAAGTAATGCATTGATTTAGTAAATAGCATATTATAGTTTAAATAACTGAAATAAGTTTTGAGTTGTAATATTTTTGATATGCTTTATTGGCTGGGAAGAGATTTCTAACTTACTCTTTCATTAACACTTATCTTTTTTATGCAATACAAGTTGAATATATAAATGATAAAATTCTGGAACTTTAAATACACAATAAGCCATGTACATGTATTGAGAGATAAGGGAATGGGAGAACGAGATAACTAAAATTACAGTGACACCACACAGCCTCTCACTTCTTAGAATCCTCTGTCTTTTTTTCTTTCTCTATAATATCTTTATCCATTCACCATTATCATCATGCCATAACAACTAACCGTTTCTTATATACTATTTGAGTTCCCTTAATATTAGACACATTTTACAAGGTTAAGGTGTGTGTAATGCTAAAGAAGTATGTGCAATAAACATATAGGTGTCTGTCTATCTCTCGTTTGTTCTCTCTCTCTCCTTCTCTCTCTCTCCCTCTCTCTCTCTCTTTCTCTCTCTCCTTCTCTCTCTCTCTCCTTCTCTCTCTCTCTCCTTCTCTCTCCCCGTATTTCTCACATGGTTGGGTCAGAGACAATGGTGCGCCAGAAATAAAATCCCTAAATTCCTTATATTCCCTTTCTATTAATGTAAAGACAGAATCTCTACACAAGAAAGAATCAACAAGGAGAATCTTTTTATAGAGAAATTCCAAATCCTTAACATACAAACTCCTCGGTGACCATATTCCCTTCTCTCGCCTACCCAATG
>NC_068981.1:103786440-103787317 GCF_001194135.2 Octopus bimaculoides
ATTTTTTTTAATATATTTTTTATATTTTTGTAAAGAACATTATTTTCATTTTCCCTCTTCTTGAAAATTTGCCATACAATGAAAGCCAGTTAGAAATCCTTTTTAATCCTCCTTATACACATCTATATTAAAATATGCTTTCAGTTTAGCATTCTGCCTTATTATTATTATTTTTTTATTTTCCTATTATTTCTCCACGTGCGGTTAACACAACCCCACCATTTACTGACTTATATATATATATATATATATATATATTGCATTCTATATTGTGTGTATTAGGTGTACGTATGTTTACATACATATTAATATGTTTATGATGAGAAAGATGGTTTTGAAACAATGACTGAGGCAAGTTTGACATCTTGGATTGTCATTAACTTCAACAAGCTGACCATAACCACCCCAGGAGTTTCTTTCTTTCTTCCTTGTCCTTCCTATCTTCCTTTTTCTCTTTTTTTCCTTTCCCCACTTTTTTCTCTCCCTGACCAAGCCTCCAAAACTTCATTACATGCATATACTTACACATGCATGCATAGAGAGAAAGACTAAATGTTTCTATTTTTGGTTTTTGTTAAATACTATATATTAATCATTTAGAAATATTTTTAGGTGAGTGTTGTTTCAAAAATGTAAGTTGTTTGTACAGTAAATATTTATATTTTAGCTTTCTTTACGCAGACAATATTTTAATGTTTCTTTAAATTATTTTCAAGTGAATACTATTACAAAAAATTTTTTTTTGGCATATCTAAAAAATATTCTAAAGTGAAAATGGCTTTAAAAATATGGTAAATATTTCGTAAAAGACCCCTTTGTAACCTGTGTGCAATAATTTTTTCCGTAAGTTTTTTTTTAAGTCTATCCTACGTATCTC
>NC_068981.1:103789046-103789453 GCF_001194135.2 Octopus bimaculoides
AATTAATAATATATATATATATATTCTTTTATTCTTTTACTTGTTTCAGTCATTTGACTGTGGCCATGCTGGAGCACCACCTTGAAGGGTTTTAATTGACCCCAGGACTTATGTCTTAAACCTAGAACTACCAGTGTCTTTGCTAAACTGCTAAGTTATGGGGATGTAAACATACCAACACTGATTATCAAATAGTGGTAGACACACACACACACACACACAAATACAATGAGATTCTTTCAGTTTCCATCTATCAAACCCAATCATAAGACTTTGGCCAGCCCAAGGCTATAGTGGAAGACGCTCGCCCATGGTGCCATACCTGGAACCATGTGGTTGGGAAGCAGGCTTCTTATCACACAGCCATACATACACACACACACACATGTATGTATGTATGTGTGTGT
>NC_068981.1:103791616-103803399 GCF_001194135.2 Octopus bimaculoides
ATATATATATATGTATTTGTAGACACACACATAAACATATGTGCAAGCACATGATCTAGTGGCAAGAGTGTTGCACTCAATACCTTGTGATTATGGTTTTGAATCCCAGGTCAGGTCATGCATCTTGCCCTTGAGCAAAACAGATTCATGTTTCTCTGCAATCACATTCACACATGATGCAAGGCACACCATGCACCTGTGCAGGCAATGATGATTTGATGGGAGGGAGTGAGCTATTGTACAGCATAAATATTTGTGCTGTATATATAAACAAATCACCTGTGCAGGTTGACATCCATTTGTCGTTTACAACAGGTGAGTCCACCACACATATATATAAGCAGGGCACCACACTGCTTCATGCTGGTGTTCAAGTTAGTAGGTAATGTTCATCAGATAAGGAGTGAGTAACAGGTTTGATGATACGACAGAAAAATAGAAATCAAAGTATCAATATGTACATTGTTTTATTTCTCTAACAGAAGTTACAGATTGACTCAGGGGAAGAGTTTTGTGCACTGCCACCTATCACCGTGCCATTGTATGAAACTCTTAACACATTCCCTGTTTGTATCAGCAAACCTGTATATATCATCATCATCATCATTTAACCCATGCCATCCATGCTGGCATGGGTTGGGTGATTTGACAGCAGCTGGTTGAGCAGAAGACTGCACCAGACTTCTGTGTCGGTTTTGGCAGGGTTCTTGTAGCTGGATGCCCTTCCTAATACTGACAACCCCACAGAGTGAACTGAGTGCTTTTTACGTGGCACCAGCACAGGCAAGGTCAGTTTTGGCATGGTTTTTACAGTTGGATTCCCTTCCAAATGCCTACCACTTTAGTGTGTGGACTGGATGCTTTTTACATGGCACCAGCACTAGCAGGGTCATGAAGTAAGTTGAAAGACAACGAACCCTTGTATATATATATATTGGGTCATCCCATAAATAATGCAGTTTTTTTATACTTCTTTTATTTTTCAAAATTAAGATAAACAAAGTTCTTTTTTAATCTAAAATATACTCCTCATTTTCTACAATGCTCTTTCATCTACCTGGTAGACTTGCAAGGCCCTTCTTCCAAAATTCACTTATCCATGATGAAAAGTACTCCTCCAATACAATTCTGACCTCATCTACAGAATTCATATTATTTCTGTCAAAATGATTTTGAAAACTACAGAATAAATGATAATCAGATGGGGCAATGTCCATCAAATATGTGGGTGGGACATCGTTTCTCATTCAAACTGCTCCAGGCTTTAGAATATCATCTTTGCTGTATGTGGCCAAGCATTATCCTGATGGAAGAACACCTTTCGTCTTGAAACCAAATATGCTCGTTTTTCTTCTGGCGCTGATTTAAGCTACTCAAGCTGCTTGCAGTAGATCTCCTTTGTCATCGTTTGTTTTGGGTTTAAAAGTTCAAAGTGGATTAAACCTTTCATATTTCACCAAACAGATAACAGCACGTTACGTGAGTGAAGACCTTCTTTAGCCTGGGGTGCTGGTGTTTCTCCTTTCCCTACTCACTGTCTTCAGTTCTTGACATTTTTATAGAGAACCTCTTTCTCCATTTCTCATCACCAGTCACTATTTGGTCCAAAAAAGATTCATTCGTGAGACGTGACAGCAAAGAAGAGCACTCGTTCACTCTCTGTGCGTGATAAAACTTGGAAAGGTTGTGAGAAACTCATTGACCCAATTTGCTGACTTTTCTGATGGTATGCAGGTGTCGATGAATGGTTGAATGAGTAAATTCAAGCTTCTCTGCTAGTTCATAAACAGTTACAATGGGATTTTCTTCTACCAGAACATTCTCATCGAGCTCTACAGATCTTCTAGGATGAGGCTCGTCTCCTAGGCTGTAGTTTCCAGCTCAGAATTTCTGGAACCACTATTGACACTAGCTTACGCTTATTGTCCAATCCCCATATACTGCATTAGTATTCCTTGAACTTTCCGTTGCGTTGTTGTCTTTGTTGAACTCATAAAGCATAATATGCCGAATATGCTCCTTTGTCTCTTCCATTATAGCTTTGAAAAAATAGGTGTTATAATTGAACTGCACCATGCTGGAGCACCTATTATAATAAAAATCATAATTCTTGTTGAATACAGCTACCCAGGTTGAAGCATTAATTTATTTCACCATTTTTCAAGCTCAGAACAAGACCGTTTGTCAGTTGCTTTTCTAAACAGATGACATTTAAACAAGGGATACTGATAAGGAATAAGACAAAAAATAAAACACAAAGGAGATAACCAACATTACAATAAACAGTGTCAAAGATGTAAACAAGACGTTAATGGGTTACTATGTGTCTGATACCTTATTTTTAAATTCCACCGAGATGTATTTTTTAAAATGTGGATATACAGAAAAAGATCTCATTCCTGGAACTTTCTCATTCCCAAGTTCTTTAAGAGGTATAGTTTTGCAAGAGAACATACTGAGCATCTTTTTGACCAGTTAACATAGGGTTTGGATTTGGAGAGGGTTTTCAAGATGTTGTATAAATGGAAAAGATGATGGTAAAGAGTAGTGAGTGATTCCCTGCAACATAAATTACAAAACAATGGTCAGTGTTGTACAAGGAAACCCCACAAATTATAGACCAGGATAAGGCATAGGGAATGTCCAGGAACTTGAGGTGTAGTATATATGTTACCTAGGGAGGAAGAGGCTCTATTTGAGAATGAATTGAGAGGAGCCTAGTAGCAGTGCTGGAAGTCAGTGGTACTGCCTAGAAGGAACATGGGATTATTACCCCACATTTATATTTGACAATATAGCATAAACGAAATACATCTATTGGACACGGTTGGGAGACCCAATAGTTACAGGTTTTCCCATTAGCGATGGGCTTAGAATTAATCCCTATTCCATGCTGATTCATATGATCAGTTATCCTTGAAGTAAGACCAAAGGTATTATCGTTACTAGTATGGGGCTAGGAGAGGGCATCACTGCAGTCACATGTGATAGGGTTACAAGTACTAGGTGTGATGGTACTTGTATTGCTAGTGTTGAAGTGGGCAAGATTCCTGAAGCTCATAGTATTAGTATCTAACAGGTGAGTAGTTTGTAGGGCCTGTTTCACTCTCTCTATAGACACGCATGTACACGCACACAGACACACACACACACACACATGTAAATGAAGGACTTGCACACAATTTTTGTCTACCAAATCCATTCACAAGGTATTGATCTGACCATGGTGTTGTGCAGTGTGATTGAACCCAAAACCTCATGGTTGCAAAATGAACTTCTTAACCTCACAGGTATCCCTGTGCCTCATTCTTACAGGAATAGTGTGTTCAGGCTGTATTAGTCCTTTTATAAGATTGTAGGATGTGGTTTGAGGGAGATTTAACTGCTGTTTCTTGCTAGATGAGAGTGACTACATATGGGATCTCTAATTAAATAATAGAAAGAAAAAAAGGTATTTTAAATATTGGTAGTAGTAATAGTGATGCTATTGACTCAACTGAGGTAGTTAATGCATCTGTAAACTACTGTTCTAAATTTATAAAAAAAAAGGTGGGGGATTAAGGGTTGTTGAGAGAGAGAAAGAGAGAGACAGAGGTCATAACATTCTGGTGAAAAGTTTAAGCAGACTTAGGTGGAAAAATAAATAGATCTATTCCTATGTACTACAAGGCTCTTGGTATTAGGGCTTCAATGCTACTGAATCTTAATGGTTTTGGAAGACAGATATACACAGAATTCAGAGGAGTTACTCTGACATGCAAACACTTTCTCATCAGTTCTTATCTAAATCTAATTGTGCATATGTCTTGTGTAACTTTTTACTCATCTACATCTTGTAAATATAATAATAATTGTTTCTTTCTTCATGTGAATAATAATGATAATGATAATTATGATAACAATAAAGCTAAATACAAGCTGTGTCCAAAGGTAAAGATAGAAATCAAGGGAGAGGCAGTAAAAGCAAGCAGTTGACAAATAACACATGTAGAATGATTAATTTGAAACAAAGCCCTTGGAATCATAGTGGAAAATAAATATCTAGAGGTTGTAACACACACTTCCACAATTCCAAGCATCGTTTTGGGTGTTTTGTGCTTTGTTTTTTTCTTTCTTTTGATAACCATCTTTTCATATTCGCATTTCTACTTTAGTAAGTTCTTGAGTAAGACTATTAAGTATGCTCTCAGCAGTGAGTCAAGGTCATAGATAATGCAAGCTGTCTGAATTTTTCTTATTACAATTTAGCTAAAATATGGTGAATTTATATGACTACTTTGATTTTAAGTAATAATCAACTTGAGCAGGGCAAAGTACTGCTACTAGTTCTTGATACAGTCAAATCTCCATTATAGTCTATAGAAAAATGTATATAACTGTGGAAGCTTATTTATTAATTCATTGATTTTGGGCTCTAAAATTGAAAACTATATTATATTCCCCAATAGTTGATATTGCTTAGTCCTAATTCAACCCTAGTTCAGTGGGGTATGATCAAAGAAATTGATGCCACCTTTTAATTTTATATGCTGTATCTATAGCGACATTCTCTTATGTGTCCTTCTCATTTTTTTTTTATCAAGATATTGGCATTGAATTTGAGAAAGATTTGGCAACTATATCTAGCAAATTGAGCAATTATGTAAGGCTTCTCTGAAGCATTTCTGAAGCGTATTAGTGGTGCAGAACAGTGATTAGCTCTCCACATTCTGAGTTAAATTGCCTCATGGGCCATTTTCACTTAACTGATTACTTTTAAAGTATCTTCTAAACTAAATCAATAAGAGATAGGAGAGAGATGAGCTCCGAATGCTTACTTATGGATGTGAAATACTTGATGGTGATCCAATAACCTATTAAGGTTCTGTTTTAATTTCATACAACGTATAGATGTGTAAAACATCATATTTGAAAATATTTACTGCAACAATCTACTTGCAACATATATCTCCATTGTAGGCAGAACCACTTTGTATGATAGTTGCCATCAGTTCCATTTAAATTGCCTGCTAGTTGCAGATTTATAATCTATAATGAAATCCATATCTACTAAATAACTTTCAACATGGGCATTCTGTATTAAGTACAACAGAGTTCATATTCACACCCACCAATTTCAACAATTGATAGTATGGTAGTATTTATGAATATTTGGATTTTTCAAATTTGTACTGTTAGAGATAATTGTAAAATTTCTAACTTTATTTTTTATTTATTGTTTCTCTTATTACATCAATGTAGATCACATTAAAAAAAACTGACTCTTTGATCATCACAAATTTCTGTTCAGGTAAAATTTTAATGAAATATTTCAGCACAATTTTGTAAGAATTTGTTTTGTGCAAATTGTTCTCTCCTCATTTTGGTGTTTGTATGTTTTACATCTTTTTCCCATATTGAATTTTCCAAATTTCATAAATTTGTAAAAGTTTCTTCACTGAGTGAAGTAACTTTTGCAAATTTGTGCATTTTATATATTGTTTGTGAAGGTGCATGGCTCAGTGGTTAGAGCATTGGGATTACAATCATGAGGTAATGAGTTCAAATCCCCAGACCAAGCTGTGTGTTGTGTTCTTGAGCAAAACACTTTATTTCACATTGCTCCAGTTCACTCAGCTGTAGAAATGAGTTGCAATGTCACTGGTGCCAAACTGCATCAACCTTTGTCTTTCCCAAGAATAACATCTGTGGCATGGAGAGGGGAGGCTGGTATGCATGGGTGACTGCTAGTCTTCCACAAATAACTACTTGGACTTGTGCCTCGGAGGGGAACCTTCTAGGTGCAATCCCATAGTCATTCATGACTGAAGGGGGTCTTTACCCGTTACATATTGTTAGAACAAGACTGTTCAGTTAGTAAGCCCTTCACAACTCTAACCATTCAGCCTAAAATTAGAAACATATCCATTTTTTAGTCAGGCAGATTGTATCAAAGTCCAGTTTGTGTTCAAATAAGGTTTAACCCTTCAACATTCAGATTACTTTGTCAAATATAATAAATATAATGCTTATTCATTCACATTGTTTTGAATCAGTCATGCATTATGTTATTTATAGCTTTGAGATTTAGATGATGTGATTGTTTATTTTTAGAGTGACATTGCAGGATAAGGTGCAAGAGGCTGAATCTGGTCAGTTTGAATACAAAATGGGCAGAATATTTTGGCCAGATGTAGCCAGTTTAAATGCTAAAAGGTTAAATTCATAACCATATTGTCAAGCTACTACTACCTTTATGCTTTAAAACTTCGATATTCTTCTTTGTGTCTCCTATTGTTATTGTTTGTGGTGGATGGCAGAATTGACAGGGCCCTGCAGTGTTTAACTCTTTAGCATTTAAATTGGCCAAGTCTGGCCAAAATATTCTTCCTGCATTATGCTCATACTTTCCAGATCCAGCCTCTCACACTTACCCAACAATGTTAGCCCTGATGAATATACAGTCATGTCATGAAAATCTCAAGGCTACAAGATAATGCATGAGTAATTCAAAACAATGTCAATAAATAAATATTATATTTGATAGAGTAACCTGTATACTAGATGGTTCGTTACAACCATCAACATTTTGCATTTAAGTCCCAGCTGGAGTTGATTTTTGCCTTTCAACATTCTGAAATCATTAAAATGAATGCCAGTTAAGTACTATCTTTGGTTAAATCTATTGTACGCCTTCCCTGTCAAAATTGTAGATTTGTGCCAGTATTTTATTTACCATTCACATCTTGCAGGATGGATTTCTCAGCCCAGTGGGTAAGAAACAAGGATGTTATTCTCAGGCTAGTGATTTGGCTAAAATGCTTTTGATAGTGTAGGTAGTACTAAAAGCATCTAAGGACCAGGTGGTGGCAACTAAACAAGTTGACAATTTAGGTCAGCCTCTCCAGATCAGATACTGTTCAACTGACAGAAGTTTCTAGCTACCCAGTTTTTCCCACAAGGCTTTGATCAACTCGAGACTATGACAGAAGGATTGAATTTGAAATCATATAATTGTCATGTACAGCTTTTAACGGCAGTGTAATGCTTATATTCAGGCAGTGAAGTGATTGGTTAGATATACAAAACCTTGAGATCATTATAGAACTAGTTAACATTATCTGTAACCTTTTTGATTGATGTAGAAAACCTTAGGGATCAAAATCTTCCAGTCTAATCTTCCTTCTTGGTTTGATGCTTGTTGAACCCTTTGATATATTTACTTTAGTTTTTATTTCCTCGTTACCAGCTGTGTATAACAAAGATTCTTGAAATTTTAAGAAATCTTTTGTATTTTCTACAAATTTCATTGGAAATCATTCTGTGAGTAGTTGTAAACTTTCAGCAAAGTATAGCTGCAATTTTGGTTTTGATTTTTGATCAAACCATTTTCATCTTTAATGTGTCTGTTTGTGTATAAAGGTGCTGAGTGATGAGCCAATAATCATTACAGGAAATGTTAATTTATTCATTGATGGATTCAGTAATATTGGCTTACACAATCTAATTCAAGCTTTATTATGTAATACAAGACTTTCCTTCCTGATTTCTGAATAGGAATTATACCTATTTGAATCTCTGCTTTCAGTGCCATTCTGATGTCAAAATAGTGGAAGTGTGAAAGCTCACAATTGTTAAAAAAAAACAAAAAAACTGTATACGAACAACCTACATTAAAATTTATATCATTTTATATTTATATGTGTGTTGTACGTTTGGTATAGATACATATACTACTGTACATAGTATAACATATGTTATACAGATGATGATAATGAAGATGTAATTTTAGAAAAAGGCATGTTGCTAAAAAGCTGAGGAAGAAGTAATAAATAGTTAGATCTACTCTAATTTCTGAGTAGTTAAGGAAATTGATTTTTCTTTCCCACTTAGCAGTGATATCCATCTGTAAAGCACCTGCTCTAAATATACATACCAATATCTGACTGTGGCTTGTGAATTACCATGTTCATTGTTATATGAATAGGTGGTGGGGGGTGGGGTATCTTTTTCATAAAAAAGGCAAAATAGACTATATATTAAAAAAAATATCTAGTGTATAGTTTTTATAGCATCAGCATCACCATCACCCCAACTACCACCACCACCATCGTCATCAGTTTTCCATGCTAGCATCGGTTGGATGAATTGACAGGAGCTGATGAGCCACAGGACCGCAAGAAGCTTCAATTACCTGGCACTACACACTGTTTTAATTGAAAATACTTTCAAAGCTCTTAGTGATGTTTACTCTTCAATGTCTCTGTTTCTGTTTTATTGCCATTCTACTTCAGTCATGATTTAGAAGGATTTAGTAAAATATCTATAACTTGCTTATTTTTTTAACTGGATCTTGAAGCATGTATAAAGCTATAAATAATAATATGTAGGTATTGAGTTAAAAAACCCTTTTAGATAGTAAAAGTCGATGGGTGCCTTTTGAGTTTTTCTATCCAAAAAGGGTTTTTCAACTCAATACTTACGTGCTATTAGTTATAGCTTTATATGTATTATGAGATCCATTTCCAAAAAAGGATTATTTCACGTTCCCTCAAAAGTTCATAAATACTTATGGCATCAACACATGGAAGTGGAAGACCCAGAAAGACATGGGTTGAAGTACTGAAGAAAGACCTCAGGATGCTGAACTTTTCAGGTGAGATGACAAAGGACTGAGATGCCTGGTGCCTTGCTGTCCTCAAGAAGACTTGTACTCCACAGCAGAAGTGTAAAGCACTCCCTGGCAGTGTAAAGCACTCCCTGGCAGTGTAAAGCACTCCTGGCAGTGTCACTTAAAGCACCTGTACAGTGCCATGTAAATGCACCCCTGTGGTATCACATAAAAGCACACATGTGGTGCCATGTTAAAGTATCTGTGCAGTGCCATGTAAAAGTGCACATGCAGTGGCCATGTCACAGAAAAGTGTCGATATGTGCCACATAAAAAGCACACAGCACATTGTAGAGTGGTTGGCATTATGAAGGGTATCTAGCCATGGAAACCATGTCAAATCAGACTGGAAGCGGGTGCAGCTCCCCAGCTTGCCAGCTCTGATCAAACCATCCAACCCATGCCAGTATGGACAATGGACATTAAATGATGATGATGATCAATAATCTATAAGTTTATATATTTGTTTATATAGATGATTGATAAGCATAGCAATGAAACAGTGTGGTCATTGACAAAATCAACTTCACAACTGTGTAAAACTGTGCCCTTCTGGTAAAATTGAATATTAATTTTTGCCATTATAGCTTTACACATTATCTTACTGCTGCCATCCCTATCAATTGGATCATATGACAGTCCCTTTATGATTGATTGACCTTCCAGGAAAAATAGCTATGTCTTTCTCAAACAACATCCTTCCAACTTGAAAAAACAAATCTGTCATTAGCCTCATCAAGACTCATAAGGCCAGATCTTAACATGTTAACTGCTTCATGTACCAATGGTGGTTCATTGCAGACTTCACACAACTGCCATATGCACCAATGGTGTACATTTTCATAATTTGAGCAAACATTTTATTTTATATCTTTGACATAATTTCAAGGATATTTAAATAACATAAGTGCTAAATACTGGGTTCAAATTTTGGCATAAGGACAGCAATTTCAGAGGAGGGGCTAAGTCAATTACATTGACCAGAGTGTTTAACTTGTACTTATTTTATTGATTCTCAAAGGATGAAAAGCAAAGCTGACCTCAGTGGAATTTGAACTCAGAATGTAAATGCTGCAAAGTATTTTGCCTGGCATGCTAATGATTCTGCCAGCACATTGCCTTAGTAATAATATAATATTGATTTCAAATTTGCGGGGAGAGAGTAAGTCATTTCCATCAATCCCATTACTCAGCTGGTATTTATTTTATTGACCCTGAAAGGATGAAAGGCAAAGTCAAGCTCGGTGGAATTTGAACTCAGTGTAAAGACATGAAATACCATTAAGCATTTTGCCTAACACGATACTGATTCTGTCATAAACTGCTTTCAAATGCTAAATGTTAAAGTTTATTTATGAAGGAGTGGCTGTGTGGTAAGTAGCTTGCTTACCAACCACATGGTTTCGGGTTCAGTCCCACTGCGTGGCACCTTGGGCAAGTGTCTACAACTGTAGCCTTGGGCTGACCAAAGCCTTGTGAGTGGATTTGATAGATGGAAACTGAAAGAAGCCCGTCGCATATATGTGTATGTGTGTGTTTGTGTGTCTGTGTTTGTCCCCCCCCCCCAACATCGCTTGACAACCGATGCTGGTGTGTTTACGTCCCCGTAACTTAGCGGTTCGGCAAAAGAGACTGATAGAATAAGTACTAGGCTTACAAAGAATAAGTCCTGGGGTCTATTTGCTCGATTAAAGGCGGTGCTCCAGCATGGCCGCAGTCAACTGACTGAAACAAGTAAAAGAGTACTGTAAAAAGAAATTACATTCAATTGTAATTAAACAGTATACAGTGTGACCGAAACATGTAGCATCACCAATAAGCTCCAGTGACAGGTCTTGGAAATTAGCATGTTAGCCAGGTTTCCAGAGAATATAAGGGACTCTCTCTTCCCATTGAAACACTGGTTTGTTGCCAGGTTGACTTCTTAGCTGGTGCTGGTGCTGGAACCCGTTTACAAAACTAAGTGGAGCAACATGAAATGAAGTGTTTTACTCAAGAATACAGCACAGGAATCAAAACTATGATATTTATGAATGTGATTGCAACACTCTTACCATTAGTTACATACCTTCACCTTTAAAAGATAAGGGCACACTGCTCAACAGTATAAGTTGGTCATAGTTGGATTGCCTTTGATCATAGGCATGCTTAGTCCAGACTAAACAACAACAACTTAAGGATTTTATCTCCATCTTTATTGTTGTTCTTGTTTTAAAGATTATCTTTATTATTATTGTTAACATCATCCTCATCACCATTTTTAATTTTCCTTTGCAATAGCATGAAATTATTCCCTTGTCAGTTGGCATTGACACTAAATTCACAACCTTTAAATCTTGGCTAGATTTGGAAATAAGATGGCATAACAGTGAAAACACAAGTCCTCAAGTGGCCATCCCATTGACATGATTCATGTAAAACATTCACATTGCTTCCTTTTTTTTTCATCTGATTTTATTTCTCTAGTTTTCTAAAGAAAGGCAAAGAATAAGTTTGCATGGAATATCAGTCTTAGAAGAAAAATAAAAAAATCTTCCTAAAATGAATTTGGTTAAAATCCTTCGGGCACATTTGTTTTATCTTTTATTTATTTATTTATTTATTTATTTATTTATTTATTTTTTTTTTAAGTTCATTTGGTTTCTCAGAAGAATGAAATTTGTGTAGAAAGCAATAGAGTTTAGAAAAGAAATAATGTTAGAGAAAAATATATTAGATGCTGAATTGGTCGGTAACTACAAAAAGTATTGTACTTATGGAAAAGATGGAATACATCTATTTCTGCAATGCAAAGCACAAAGATTGTATTGCTAAATCTAAGATGCATGCTCTTAGGTGCAAAATAGTGAAAGCCAATCAGTCTACCTGGATGGCGGAGGTGTGATGTGACAACAACACCATAATGTGGCCTTTCATAATCCATCCTGTGTATGAGCTATTCAATTCTAACAGTTGTTTGTGGTATTCCTGTCACAGTTTACTGGACTCTTTGAGGCAAGTAGTAGGGTGGAGACAGTGGATTTCAATTTCAACGTTGATGGTTTACTGTGAGGAGTTGGGGTACCACAAAAAGTAGATAACATTAGCTGAGATAAGGTAGGCACCAAGCAGTTGTGTGTGTGTGTGTGGGGGG
>NC_068981.1:103803428-103805826 GCF_001194135.2 Octopus bimaculoides
GGGGGGGGGGGGGGTAAATTGCTCTGTTTGGATTTTCTACCAGGAGAACTTTACGTATACATGCCAGACTTGTTTCCTAAAGTATTGTTAGGCATTTACAGCAGCTGGTTGCAGAACAAGACAGTTGTCGTTTTTCTGAGGTGGTGAGTTGTAGCACTACTGAGAAGTGATGTGAACATGGAAAATGTGTGTGTGGCGGGGTGGGGGGTGGATGTGAGTGTTCAATAATTTCAGTCCTGTAACTTATTAGTGAGTTTGAAACTGAGTGCCTTGAGAGGCAAGTTCATACTGCTTAATGTATGTCACTTGACTGAAAGTCCAGTTTAGCTACAACCATACTGTGGATTGAGAACTACATTATTTCACATGTCGTCCTTTTAAAACACTAGGACATAATTTGAAAGAGACTTGCTTACTATTTCTAGCAGGTTGAGCAACTGTGTAGCAGCTTCTTGTTTGGTTCATCTTCTAATATTTGTTCAAGCTGACAAAATCGTTAGCATGCTGGGCAAAATGCTTAGCAGCATTTCATCCGTCTTTATGTTCTGAGTTCAAATTCTGCTGAGGTTGACTTTGCCTTTCATCCTTTCAAGGTCAATAAAATAAGTACCATTTGAATGCTAGGGTCAATGTAATTGACTTACCCTCCCCCTTGTGCCAAAATTTGAAATCAGTATTCTTCTTGCTCAGTGTTATCAATCTATCAATGTTAATTGAACAAGATATCTACCTCTATCTAGCTGAGGAGCATACAACATATTCTGACTCAGAGTGTATAATCATATTGAGGGAATTGTGACATTCAGATGTTTGCTGATTTCTAGTTCTCTTTTGCTATCTCAGTTTTGTAACTTGATGTTGAATTTATTATGTTGCTTTACAAGACATACTTCAATGTCTGCAATAAAGGATCTATGTTAGCAATTGTGATGTATTGCACGTATATACGTGTGTGTATGTCTGTGTATCATAAAAGTAGTTAAACTACAGTTTGTAAAGCATTCCCTATCACAAATATAATTTATTCTTTTTTGTGCATTGAAAAATATAGGAGGCTGTCGTCACATGTTTTATAGTTTTTGACTACTCCCCAAAGGATAACAATCCTCTCCTCTTGTTGAGCTCAAAGAGAACATTATAGCAATTGACATGTGTACCAAGACACAAAATACATCTTAGCACAGAAAACATGTGCGACCAATAGAATAAGTATTGGGTTGATTTGTTTGTCTAAACCCTTCAAAGTAGTGCCTTAGTGTGGACACAGTCCAATGACTGAAATATGTAAAAGATGAAAGATACACACACACACATATATGTGTATATATTATTTACATATTGTATATGTGAGAGTCTTTGAGAACCACAGATGACTGTATTAGTAGGTTTCTTGGACAACCAGTCAAGATGTCAGTAGTTAACGTCCTGTCAGCTTTTTTCCTACCATCCCAAAGACAAAAGATTTAAACTCTCACTAATCAAATAGGTACTACAAGATTGTGTAATTCCTTGGTGTAGACTGCAGCTGCTACACTCTCAAATTGACAGGTGATATGTTGCTTTGTGTTGCTGACTTTATTCTTGTTATGTCATGTTATGTAGTTCTAAGTTGTTGTTGTTTAACCCAAGGTTAGGTCTGATCAGGCAAACCTATGGTCAGTAACTTATTTCAGCTGTAACTCTCTCGTCCTTTAGTATATTACCATTTACCTTTTACTTGCTTCAGTCATTGGACTTCAACCATGCAGGGACACTACCTTGAAGGGTTTAGCCTAACAAGTCGACCTAGTAATTATGATATTTCCTTTTTAAGCCTTGTATTTATGTTATTAATCTCTTTTTGCCAAACTGCTAAGTTATGGGAACATTAACAAATCAACGGTGGTGGTAGGGAACCAAACACAAAGACTTACGTATACACACAAATATATATATATATATATATATATAAAGTCATTTATGACAGAGAAATGTAATTATTTAAATGTTTCTAAGTTATGTTATGATATTCGAATTTTCTTATTATTAAATAAAACTTTATCAAACTATTTCTTTGTCAATTATGACTTTATACATTCCTTATCATTTTCTCTTGTATTGTACTGTATATTCGATATGCTTTGTTGAATGATACATTAAGGAACTTTTTTTATGAGTTCTACCAGATTACTTGAAAATATTTATTGAAAACTTATATATATCACGGTGGTGCACCAGCATGACCGCAGCCACTTGGCTGAAACACATAAATAAATAAATAAATATATATATATATTTATATATATAGTTTTAGGGAAAAGAACCAAAACTATAAACTATATATTTATAAATATTTTATACTGTGAAACTTAATTTAATTTTAATTTTTAATAAATTGATTTTAAATGAGTTTTTACCT
>NC_068981.1:103805995-103810995 GCF_001194135.2 Octopus bimaculoides
TGAAAAGCTGAGAGTTTCGTGTGTTTGATAAGTGCCAGTGCATGAAACTCTTAGCCCTTGAGTCACTCTGTTGCTTCCGCTAAATATTAATATATATATATATATATATATATATATACAAGCTTCTTTCAGTTTCTATCTACCAAATCCATTCCTTCGCTGACCTGGGACTTTAATAGAAGACATTTGCCCAAGATTCCACATAGTGGGACTGAACTTAGAGCCAGGTGGTTGGCAAGCAAGCTTCTTATGACAGAAAGGCAGACTACACTCATTTAAAGCATACAAGTTTCTCCCAATTCAGCAACCATTCAGCTCTTGCTACAAGAACTTGCAGTCTCCATCATGTAACTTGACAAATAAAAATCTCACACATTATCACTCACAACCAGCCCTATTTAGAGAGATTGTAGCTGTTTCACCTCTCTTCAGTATTGCATCCAAATGATCAGACATTGCATCTGTGAAATTATGATGCAAATCTGAATAACAAGTTGTTAACACAAATATTATACCTCTTATAACACATGCAGGTATACTTGTACACACACACACGCATGCACACAATCAGTGAAACACTAGCTAAACCATGCAAGTGAATGTACTCACCACTTATGTTGAGGGTTTGTTTCATTAACTGAGAGAAGACATTAATGTGGCTGTTTTGGTTTAAGTCTCTGTTTATGGGTCTCTTTATTGATTTAGTTGTGTTTGTGTAGTTATTTGCTGGTTTATTTGGTTTATTTATCAATTTAGTTTATTCTGAAGACTAATTTGTGTGTATGTTTGTGTGTGGTGGAGAGGGGCATAAGAAAATGAGAGAGAGAGAGAAAAAAGTTGTTGACCTAATCTTTGGGAGAGTTGTTCTTCTTGGAACAAACATTTACTGGTTCATAGCATCAGTTGCACTGACACTTGGTAAAACTCGTTTCCTTTTCCAGCTAAATAGCTTCATGCCCCTCAAATCCTTAGACCTTTCAAAAGTCACTCAACCTACTAGAAATAACAATTGATTCTTCCTCATGTTACATCATGCAGTCTTTCATCTTTAAAGAAAATAAGGAAGGCTGACTTTAAGAAGAGAAAAAATTGCCAGAACATTTTTTGGCTGGAATACCTTTAGCCACAGGCATACTTCATCAGAACTGACTGAAGGTTGAACAATAAAAAACAGCAATGACAATAACTTCATTAGAATTATGACAAGTGGCTGTAATAGTTCCTGTACTTCTGGAGATGGATGTAGAGGAAAAATCTGTTGTGAGATATCTTCTTGGTCTAGGTTAGCATCGTCATTCAGCAGTCCTAGTTTCTCTGGTTTCTTATCTAAAATGTAAAAGCAAATGTTTTTAGTAGGCTATGTTTCTTTAAAGAGCCAATTCTTAGCTACTGTTTCACTTATAGCACAGTGGGGGGGGGGAGCAGATGAGTGATAACAATTTCCTTAAATAAACAAATGTCAGGTTTCACAATTTTATGAACTGCCATAGTGATCACAATGTGTAGAACATTAGTCACGACTTCTTGATCAAGGTCAGAATATAAGCCAGCTTGAAATATCTGACTGACTTTTGAACCAATGATTTTGAGCCTCCATATTGCTGCCAACTTAGAGGTAGCAGCCAAATAGTCCTTAAATCAGAGCAGAAGCAGACACATAGATGACTGAGAAAAGGTGAGATGAACATACACTCATTGAAAGCTGACCTGCTGACCCTCAGTATAATACATGTATAAATCAATGCAGCTTCTCTCTCTCTCTCTCTCTCTCTCTCTCTCTCTCTCACACACACACACATGCACACACTCTGTCTCTTGCAGCTAGAAAAGTTTCCCAGTACATGTCAGTCACTAGGTACTCAGAACAATTCACTATTACTGCTACCACCACTACTACTACTATCCCTTATAATGTTACTAGTTTTCTTAGAGGCTGTGTACATTCCAATACACCTTTGTGTCTTCTTGCCTTTCCTACTGTGTCTCATCCCGATTAAATCCTTGCATTCTAAACTCTTTACTCTCCCCAAAACAGTTTCTCTTTAACATTCCACCTACTTTGCTCATACTTTTCCCTTAGTGACACAAATCTGCAGAAATTCAAGCTGAACATCAGTCACAATGAGCTTAATAGTCTGGAAAGAAGCAGAAATTGCAAAGGTCATAAATCATTTATACTGCCTCTCTGACTAATTAGTAATGAAAACACCCAAGCTTATCGACCATAGGCCTGTCAGCTTAACAAGGGCTGCTTTAGCTTTGGGTCCTTCTGTGCAGTTCAGTGCATTGGATAGTAAGCTTCCTCCACCAGCTTCGGTTGGCTGCTACTGTTGCACATGATTTTCAGGTAATGTTGATTGTCTTCAAGTCATCTTGAAATATCCACTGCTATCTTGAAATGTTCACTGCCATCTTAAAATGTCCACTGTCGAGAGTTGACCAGGGACTAAACAACCACATTGATAATGAGAGCTGCAGAAAGCTAACTTATAATGAAACATAATGTAGTACTCACTGTAACACATAAAAGTGGACATCATATTAATGATGATGCATATACACACTGCCAATTATATTAGCATATACACACACACATAATTACATTCATACATACCTACATGCATAAATACATGTCCAGTTAAACTTATGTACATTCTAACCAGTATCCACCTAATTAAATGACCCATCAGTATTTCAAGAAAGTTCAAATATAGGGGGAGTATTAAAGCAGCCTTTGAGGTATATATATATCAAGATGAACAAACAAAAGAAGGACATACTGCCAATAGTATTAGCAGATACTCTGGACCCACGCATCTTATTTGATAACTTCTTTATACATTCAATGTGTTGATTGAATTATGTATGACATGAAAATGATATATTTAAATGTGTCCCCTTTTCAATTCTCACAGTCTCCTCCTCCTTTGATAAACTCTGCTCTTGTACAATAAATACAGCCAGTTGCTTGATCCTTCAAGATCAAGAGTATCAAGCAATTGGAAATGAAGTCTTATGAATTCAGCAAGAGATAAAATGGAAGATAATGATGTTTCTGAATATCCCAAAGGCATTAGCAGCTAGAACCAATTTTGAGCTAGAAACATACTTAGCCACCTTGGAGCATACCATGTAGGGTTTGGTGCTCGACATAAAATGCTTATGTGAAAAATGTCATCATCATCATCATCATCGTTTTCAATGTACATTTTTACATGCTATCATGGGTTGGATGGAATTTGTTAAGGTGGATTTTCTATTGCCTGATGCCCTTTCTGTCCCCTTTCTGTACCTGTGTCAAGTAAGGTAATATTCCCTACAACCAGACATATTTTAATGGAAGATTGGAAATGAAAGATACTGCTTGCATGATGGTGACACTCATTTACAATTATTACATAAAGTCAAGGCAAGGTGATTCTCTCTCTCTCTCTCTCTCTCACGCACACACACACACACACACACACACACACATTGAGCTTCTTTCAGTTTCCATCGCAAGGCTTTGGTCGGCCTGGGGCTATAGTGGAAGATGCTTTGCCCAGGGTGCCATGAAATGTAACTGAATCTGATATCATGTAGTTGGGAAGCAAACTTCTTACCACACAGCCGCAGACAGAGATGTATACTAGTGTGGAATCTTTAACCTGACTCCTTGCTACTTGGCACATTCCAGAAATCAGAGGCTAAATGTAATACTTAAAATTCACACTGAGTAATTCTTCACATTGCCATTTTGTTTATAGTAGAATTACTAATGTTCAAATGTTTTCAAACCAGTCAGTGATGTAGGCTTTTTCTCCAAAATTATTATTTTTTTTAAATAGTTATATTAATTTTTGTTTTTAATTTTTTTGTTTCATTCCTGCTTGCATATATCCCTGTAGTCAGATCTTCAGAATGCTCTATGAATGTTTTGCACACTACATTTACATACATTTACCCCATATTGTATCACACCACACACAAAACATGTTCACTTATATTTAAAAACATCTGCAGGAAGTTTATTCATACAGATGATTTCCTTTCACTGCACATATAGTCAGAGCACATATATTCATGTAACACATATTTACAGATAAACTAACATACAAGCTCATTCTCATAAATGCTTTCTGACACAACAAATATCCATAACACATACACACATATGAATTCAAACATGCTCATTCATACATATATACATAATGTCTTGTTATCCGTATTCCTCAAAAACAAAACAAAATAAATACAAAATTTTAAAAAAAACCCTTAGCACCCCTCTGGTTTTGACAGCATGCCCAATGTTTTGTTACATGTTCTTCATCTGTGCATCATAAATTCTATTGGTGTATTCTAGCACTATTAACCTTTTCACATTTATATCTACAAATCCATATTCGCAACACACTTATAATGTTTACAATACTTCATCATAAAAGTCATCTCTTCTCTGGGGAAAAAAACAGATGCAACAATTTAACAGAAATAACATTTCGGGGTCCAGTTCAACCTAAACTCTGGGATACCTTACTTGTCTTGAATTTGCTTGGGGTTGTAAACACAAGACTGATTTCGAGTGATACGTACATGCACACATACGTACTTTATTTGTGTCAGTCACTGAACTGCAGCCATGTTGGAGCACTGCTTTGAAGGGTATAGTTCAGTGGTCCTCAACCATTGTTTACTCATGGACCCCTCTGATTACTATCCTATTCTGGTGGACCCCTACAATCATTTGATGGTTAAAAACTAGTTTTATAGATACTTCTTTCAAAATTCCTAATTTGTTTTTACACATTAACTTGTGTAGATTGAACTATGTAAAATGTTAGAGAGAGAAACTGAGCTGTTTCTTGCAATAAATGCATCTAAAGCAAAATTTTTCCATGGACATCTAAGAATATTATATGGAGCCCCTGGGGCAATGTGGACCCCAGTTGAGAACCACTGGTATAGTACAACTAACTGACACCAGTGCATACTTTTTTTTAAATCTATTACTTATTTTATTG
>NC_068981.1:103813495-103822004 GCF_001194135.2 Octopus bimaculoides
GAAGCGTTTTCCTCAAGCACACTATGCACCACCCGGTCTTGGAATTCAAATCATGATTGCAACATCCTAACCACTAGGCCATATGCCCTCATACACCCACATGCGTGCACACACTCACTCACATAAAATTGTTCATTGGATTCTTTTGAATTCACATTTTTGAATATTAAGGACACCAAGTGAGGGTTGTCGTCTGCACAACTACATATATACTATATACAAATATACCAATATATACTCATGTACGTATGGATGTATTCATACACTTACACATACACATGTGTATAGATATACATGTGCATGAAATTATACCCCTTCTCTTCAACTTACAACCTATGCAACTTATCACCATGCACACTTATGACCACAAAAAATGAAAAAATAAATACATAAATTGATATTCAGACGTTGTGCAGCTGCATGTATGATAACTATGGCAGCATCTGGTAACCCAGTCTCCCTGAGACACAGGCATCCATTGCCTGCCATTGTCCCTCACTCAGTCACTTTTAACTATCAGTTGCATGTGGATCTTACAATTGTATCTTAAATACCCATGAAATGACTGGTAAATGGAAGATGCTTTCATCTACAGATGCACCACCTAAGAAGTCAAAGAAGGCTATTGGTTTAGACTGTAAAATGAAGATTATCCAGCAGTTTGAAGGCGGAAAGTAGGTGAATACAATAGCACATGACTTGAAGTTATCGCATTTCTCAGTATCAATGGTATTTAAGGACAAAAAAAGAATTCATGAAGCTGCGAAAGGTTCTACAGCTATGAAGTCTATAATTTTAACCAAACAATGACAGGGACCCATCCATGAAATGGAGAAGTTGTTATTCATGTGGGTGGAAGATTTAATACCTGTTTGAATGAAAATAATGTTGAAAAATATAAATCCAACTTACGACCTGTCCGTCAGAACGGAACTTGGTCATAAGCCAAGGAGAAAGTGTATACCCATGCACAACAGCATGCAGTTTCATGATCTCATGGAAGTTCCAGACCCAACATGGGGAAGGTTCCATGAATGGTGTTTACTTAAAATAAAAACAGAAATGGGTTAAAGGTTCACTACAGCTGTCTCAGACATATTTTTTTTATTGATGAATAATTCAATTACATCATGAAAAGCAATAATTTTTTTCAGGTAAATTAAAAATTTAAAATTTGATTCAGAGAAAAATACCATGAACCAAATTTTTAATTTTCAATTCACCTGAAGAAAATAGTTGTTTTTCATGATGTAACTGAATTATTCATCAATAAAAAAAATGTCAGAGACAGCTGTGGTGAACCTTTAACCAATTTGTGTTCTTATGTTTTATATAGAGCCCGTCGTATATATGTATACATATATATATGTATGTGTGTATATGTTTGTGTGTCTGTGTTTGTCCCACTAACATCGCTTGACAACCAATGCTGGTGTGTTTACGTCCCCGTAACTTAGCTGTTCAGCAAAAGAGACTAATAGAATAAGTACTAGGCTTACAAAGAATAAGTCCTGGGGTCGACTTGATTCGACTAAAGGCGGTGCTCCAGCATGGCTGCAGTCAAATGACTAAAACAAGTAAAAGAGTGAAAGAGACCATACTATCTGTTTTTTTCTCTTTTCCAGACAGGGAATGTAAGAGACTACATTATCTAATATGTCATTCCTTCTTAAAGATTGCTGGGTGTGAGTTTTAGGGAAATATGGTTGCTATTTTCAGCAGGTAAAGAAATTCTGCAAAGGCTTTCTCCTTGGCTTGAACACTATGTTGTTGAAATTGTTTTTCAACAGTGAAGAGTGAATAGACTTGTATGTGTGCACAGAGCGTGTCCATGCATTTGATAGCTAACATTGTGCAGCAGAGTAATAGGAAGAAAGTATCCATACACGAACAACTAGTTGCTGTCTCACTCTCACTCACTCTCTGAATATATATATATATATCACTCATTATAGCTATCAAATGTAAATATACACTCATGTTCATCAGAATATTTTGCCTCAGTCAGATAGAGAACTCTCTGCTCATTATAGTTTACATTAGTTTTGCCTAATAGTAGTGAGGTTCTATCCTCTATAGTAGTAAGATGACGGGTAAGATCCTTTAGAAAACATTTTTTCATGTAGCGTTTTTTCATGGTGTTTTCCTAGTTTTTCATCCTTTTCTCTTTGTCCGTTATACTTTCTCTCTCATTTTTACTGGTATTTATGAGTTTTATTTTTAATTCTGCAAATTAACAGGAAAATTGATTTCTTGATTTACTTTATTTTCAGTATTTTTTTTGTTTTCATTTTCATTGCATGCACATGTATGTGTATATGTACATATGCCTCTATGTATGTGTATATATGTGTGCCTATGTGTATTTGTACATAGATAAGTGCATGTGCATGTCTGTGTATGCATATATATGTGTGTGTCTGTATATATGTGCCTGTATATATATGTTTGCATGTATATATGCCTGTATATGTATGTTTGCATGTATGTGGATGCATGTGTATATGTCCGTTATGTGTATATTTTATGCATCACTGTATGTATGTATGCATGTATGTACACATGTGTATGTGAGCCTGTTTATGATCTATGTGCATGTGTATATTTGTATGTTTGTCTGGATATGTATGCTTTTCTGTGTACGTGAGTGTTTTTATGTGTATGTCTCTCTCTCTTTCTCTCTCCTCCCTGTGTGTGTGTGTGTGTATGTGTAGGTTAATATTGTTTCTTGTGGAAAGAAGCCATAAATCTAAAACTTCACCCTTCACCATTCATCTCGTTGCTGTTGCAACTGCTGCACCACCACCACCACCACCACTGCTATCACTACTATCATTATTAATGCTTTTGCAATATATTGGATGCACGGAGGGAGTGATGTGAGCATTATCAGCTGCCTGTTTTCATTCTTCTTCCTTTTTTTAAAAAATTTATCTATCAAACCTTAATGATGATTACCAGATGTGCAAGCTGTTGTATATCTAGATCAGAAATGCGATAGATTGATAGATAAGAGAGAGAGAGAGAGAGAGAGGGAGAGAGAGAGAGAGAGAGAGAGAGAGAGAGAGAGAGAGATGATGATGATCTGATGAACTTTGAGAGAGAAATAAACAGTGGGTTAGAGAGAAGCTGAGAGAGATGGACTCTGGTTGTGAGAGAAAGAGAGATGGCCTGAGATGGATTGAAGGGGTGGGAGAAAGAGAGATGGCCTAAAGGGGTGAGAAGATGAATTGAGGGAATGAGCAAAAAGAGAGATGGATTTATTATGAGAATATGTGTGAGGAAGGAGAGAGATGGTCTCATGAAATGAAAGAGAGATGGACATTGGGTTAGAGAGAAGCTGAGAGAGAAGGAGAAGGACTATGTTAGTGATAGAGAGAGATGGACTGGGGGAGTGAAAGGAAAAGTTAGAGAGAGATGGATTTATGATGAGAGAGAGATAGGGCTCTTACCAACAGCTTTAGATAAGTATCCACACATTTGCAGCAATGATGAGTAGCCAGAGATCCTTGGTGATGATGGTGGTTGTAGCAACAGTGAGCTGGTAGAAGTGGGGATCCTCATAGGTTGGAGGGAAAATTCACTGCAAAATCCAATGCCCTACACAACTGTCTCTCACCACTGGCCAATGTTGTTTCATCACCAACAGAAAGGGGGATGGTGATGGGAACAGGGACAATAGTGGTGGTGAAATTGATGGTGGCAGTGGTGGTGATGGTGATGGTGGTGTTGGTGAAGGTATTTGGCCATTGTGATTTCGGTATTAGTGGCTGTATTTGGTGTAACCATTAAGTTGACCCTACTTCTTCTTATTTGACAAATGCTACTTCCACGTTTAGCTGTATTCCATTATTATTTATTTTTTTGTTTTTGCTGTTTTGTTTTCCAATATAACAAATTCGTCTCCTTAATGATTGCTTATCCATGAGAGAACAGACATGTTCTCTCTTGCCCTCCCTTTTTTCTCTCCTTCTCTCTCTCTCTCTCTCTCTCTCTCTCTCTCTCATTTCTCCATCTCCAATATGCTAAACATCTGCCCACCCCCTTCTACCATTACCAAACCTTGTCTCTATTCTGCTTACTCCCCCCCTGCATAATTTTTTCCTCCCCTCCTACACCAGACCTCCGTGCCAATTTCTGGCATGGCTAATTTGCTACTGTAAATAGACTTATTATTAGAACTTTACCATTTAATGATTCATTTAATTCATAATGGGTTTTATTCATTCTGACAACATATAGATAAGAGAGAGCGAGAGAGAGAGAGCGAGAGAGAGAGAGCGAGGGAGCAAAAGAAAGAAAGAGCAGGAGAGTGAGAGAGCTTGTGAAAAAAAATGAGAAAGCAAGAGAATGAGAGAAAGAGAGATAATGAAGTGTGGGTGTGTGAGGGGAGAGAGAGAGATTGGTTAGGAGACAAACTGTCCAAACTTGCTTGTAAATAGAAGTTTGACTTGGTTTCTCCTCTATTTTCCAGGCATTCATATGATAAACTACAACTGATGTGTTTTCATATTTTAATATATATATTTAGTGCCTGTATATACTTCCATACCAATTTTTCCATGCCTGTATTCACTTCCATACCATCTTTTCATGCCTGTATCCAGAAACTTGGACACGATAATCTTCAGTAAACTCAGTCAAAGTTGTAATTGATAAAACAACTGACATTTCTATCAGTCACCCGAAGATTGCTGTGTATAAATTCCTGGATACCAGTATGGAATCATGTTTCAGAAGGATTTTTCAAGTGCACGATATATGTATATATAGTTATGGTATATTCTGTTAAGAACATAGTAGAGTACAGTATAAACCTTGTCCACCTTCAGATTTCACCCTGTGCTATCCAGTAGTAGGTATTATTATACGTACCTCCACATTTGCATTTGGGCATCTGTTGTGTGTGAATAGATAATTGAAAAAATTTGGAGTCAACAAGAAGGAGTGCAGTTGGACATTTATTTTTTAATCACTACAATTGTTTCTACACAATGTGGTTCTCCAGGCATGCAGGTATTTGATTATGCAACCATTTCCCTGCATTATGAGACCTAGTTGTATTTCCTCAGGCAATATGTAGATATTGTCTCCGTAAGTTCAAATTCTCAGTTTCAAGAACATTCTCTCTGTCTGTTGTGGCCTGAATTTAGTAGTCGTCACTGAGTTTTTCAAAGTGTGTTGTTCTTGAAGAAGCATCGGCAAACTGCTTTGAATGTGTAGATGTAGTGGGATGGTGATTCTGCTACTATGTATATATATATATATATATATAGGTGTAGATGCAGCTGTGTAGTAGGAAGCTAGCTTCCCAACCACATGAACCCAAGTCTAGTCCCACTGCATGGCACCTTGGGAAAGAATCTTATACTGTAGCCTTGGGCCAACCAAAGCCTTGTGAATGGATTTGGTAGACGGAAACTGAAAGAAGCCCATTGTATATTTTATATGTTTATATTTGTATATATGTTTGTATATTTGTATTTGTGTGTGTCTGTGTTTGTCTTTCCACCATCGCTTGACAACTGATGCTGGTGTGTTTATGTCCCCATAATTTAGCAGTTCAGCAAAAGAGACCAATAGAATAAGTACTAAGCTTACAAGGAATAAGTCCTGGGCTGTATTTCCTTGACTATAACCATTTGAGACAGTGCTCCAGCATGGCCACAGTCAAATGACTGAAACAAGTAAAAGAATAGAAGAATATATAAATATATGATTCATCAGAAATGATAGACACAATACAAATGTAGTGTATTCTTTAACACATTATAATTGAAAGGCTCCGATTTCTAGTAGTCAGAGTTGCTCATTTCATGTCCAGCCAACCTTTGCATATCCTCTACTTATGCTCATTCTTATGTTTTGCTTCTATTAAACATTGCACTGCATACAATTTGTCCTTTACTCATAAAGATAATCTCCTTTTGCTGGCAGAAGAGATCACTCCTTGCACTTTTTCAAACCTGGTTATTTTTTTATTCATTTCAGTCATTTGACTGTGGCCATGCTGGAGTACCATCTTCAGGGGTTTTAGTCGAACAAATCGACCCCAGGACTTGTTTAAATTTTTTTTTTAAGCCTTAGTACTTATTCTCTCACTCTCTTTTGCTGAACCGCTAAGTTACAGGGGCATAAACACACCAACACCAGTTGTCAATCGGTGATAGGGAGACAAACATAGACATAAAGACACACACATAGATACATACATATATATACAATGGGTTTCTTTCAGTTTCTATCTACCAAATTCACTCACGAGGTTTTGGTTAGCCCAAGGCTATATGGTAGAAGATACTTGCCCAAGGTGCCATGCAGTCTGACTATATATTTTATACTGCATAACAAGATTTAGCCCTTTGATTTAGTAGTACACACATTATGACTGTCCTCCACATATTTAATTACACTTATCAGGTTTAGATCAACTTGATGCTATGGTAGAGAGTACTGCACAGTGGGATGATCACGAAACATCAAAACATAAAAAAAGGCAAACCTTTTATCCATTCAGCCATGACTAGTATACTAAACACAACCCATCCACCATTATTCATTATTCATACCTACTAACAGCTAGTTTGAATGGTGGAGCGAAGGGACACATTAGTATTCCAAGATAATAATGAAGGGATGAGATTAACAATCTTTTTCCTTATTACCTGTCATTGGAGCAAAGGCAGGTGTTATTGTTTTATGATAGTGTACTGAATATTAAGTAGTGAAGGAGGTCAGTGAACACTATGGAATTAGCTTCAATATCCATTCTTTAATTCATGATGATTTGAAGAACACTAGATAGTAAGAAGAACTAAGAAATAGTAGTATGTAAAGTAAAAAAAAAAAAAAGTAAAGTTACTGTCTCGAGTTATGCTGACTCATAAGGGTTGGTTTCCATGGCGTATAAATTCTCTACCTGGACAGGATGCCAGTCCATCACAAGATTACTCATTTTTGCCAGTTGAATGGACTGGAGTAATGTGAAATGAAATGTTTTGCTCAAGAACACTTGTTGCCCAATCCACGAATCAAAACAGCAGTCTTACAATCATGAGTCCAATACCCTAACCACTAAGCCATACACCTCCACAATAGTAGTATGTGATGTGCACTGCCCAATAAATAGCCTTTTAGCAGTAGCATGACCTGCTAGACATACTTGTCTAATCTCACTCAGATTACACCCCATTGTCTTTAAAAAAAAATGGTCACATGGGACAAGGTAGTATTCGATAAAGATAATAGGTCTGTTTGATCTGGGTTAACTTGAGATAAACAACAAAAACTGGTATGTGCTTATTTCTTTATAGCTGATGGTTGGGTGGGAGTGAGATATCTGAGGCAGAGGTGATACCAATAACATTTTGCAGGATCTCTCAGTTTGACCTTGAACTTGCAATTATGCAAGCTTAGATTAAGAGAGATTGCAAAAGTTCAAGATCAGACTTGATGAACTTCAATCTTAGCAAATATTCATTTATAAAAAAAAAGAAATGAAAACAATGAAGAGTTACAGTTCTGAAGAAGGAATTGTAAAAGTGTTTATAGTATAATTGCAGATATGGGCAATCTTTTGCAGGAAGCAGGCTGCTCAAGATGAGGCTTATCATCAGGCAGGCTGCACCATTTGAAATGCATCAAGATTTGGAAAGTTAGGGATGGTGTTTGAATATTTACACTACATGTTTATACTATGTTGACTTGCATGCCTGAAAGTATGGATATAGTTGAGGCTTAGCTTTGTAGTGTGTTCAAGAGTATTACCTGTGTATTGTTCACAGCAAGAGAAAGTGTAATTCTACAAGATGGTTTCCTTGATGTGTATGATGAGTATGCTTTGATGCTAGTTGCTGTATTGTCTTCATCGTTAGATGTTTATGGTCTCAGTTCATGGAAGCAGTGAAAATCTGGTGTGAGGCATTCAGGTTATCTGTATGTGCATGATGCCTGTGTACAGAAGGTTTAACTCTTTCGTTACTAACCCGGCTGAAACTGACTCTGGCTCTGTAGTACAAATGTCTAGTTTTCATAAGTTTTGAATTAAAATCTTCCACCAAACTTTAGTCAAAATTTAGGTTCCTAATATTAGCTAAATGATAACTAAGTTATCTTACTAAATTCTTTGTTATATTTAAAATAATTAAAAGAAACGCAGAGCATCTCAAAATAAAGTAACGAAAGGGTTAAACAGAAATGGAAGGTTTTGTGTTGTATCTGTAAAACGGGTTCTCAAACATTTTCTTCCTGGATACTCCATCATGCCTGGCATTGTTGGTGTACCCTGTGTAAAGAATATACTGTAAAAAAAAATGATTGGGTATTATAGAACAGACACTAGACACTTATTTGTTGTTAATTCAATTTAATTTAAAGAATTCAAATCTTCTTGTGGTCAACTTTACCTTTTATCCTTCTGAGTCCAATGAAATAAAGTAGCAGTCAAGCTCGATATAATTAGCTATTTCCTCTCACCAAAATTTCTGGCTTTGTGCTTACTCTTTACTCT
>NC_068981.1:103822104-103824136 GCF_001194135.2 Octopus bimaculoides
AACCATGTCGTTGGTAAGCAAGCTACTTACCACACAGCCACTCCTGCTTATGTAAGAGATTAAAGTCAGTCAATTTAATATTACATTTTTAATGAGATGAATAAGCTTGACACTTTCTAACAAGTCACTCCATTCTAGACACAGTTTCAGAGAGTCATATTATTTTCAGTTGACAGTCTTGCACTAAATTTGTTTTTGATTATAAACATTGTTGAAAGCTTTGTTCACAGTGACAGGTGGGTGAGAATGGCATAAGGATTTCCACAGCTTTCCTTAGACACTTGAGTTGTTTTCAGTTGGTTGTGATTGCTTCAAAATCTCAGTATTTTTACTAGCCTTCGTACACCCTTGCAATTTCATTTGTGTATTTCAGTTTGGAAACCTCTGCTATAATGTGTAGCTTAGAAGAAGCAGTGAATTTATTATTAATGTATACAAAGGGAAGTGTAAGAGATATAACCAAATACATCAGTGTTCATAAACAGTGGGTTGGAGAGAGTACCATTGACTCACATGGCAAAGGATCAGAAAGGAAAGAGAACGTTAGGGACATCAGTTTCATCAGGAATCTGGCACAAATTTAATCCAGTGACTCAGTCTTCAGTGATGTGACACTGTTCATAATTGTAATAATATTGATTTTTAACAGATATAGAGGTGTAGTTAATTAAATCAACCCAACAACTTGACCAGTATTTAGTTTATTTACACCACAAGAATAAAAGGCAAAGGTGACCCTAATAAGATTTGCATTCAGGTCATTAAAAAAAATGGAACTAGATACTGCAAGTCATTTTGTCCAGGACTCTATTTGCTGATTTTGATAGTCATTGTCCCTTTGCTTGCATTATTTCGTCTTAACTTTATTTTTCTTTCATTCTTTTTTCACACTTTGCTTTATTCAGTTTTTTTTTTCCTTCTTTCTTCCATATCTTCTCTGTCTTTTTCTTTTCATTCTTCGCTTTTGTTCGTCTCTGTTATTCTTTCTTTCTTTCATTCTTCCTTCCTTTTTCTCTGCTTCTTTGTCTCTTTGTTTCTTCCTTTTCTTTGCTTCTTTCTTTGTCTCTTTTCTTTTCTCTCTTTGTTTCCTTCTATTTCTCTTTAGCCATTCTCTCATCTTTATCTCTCCACCTTCATCTCTCTCTCTCCTCTTTTTCCCCCTCTCCTTCCTACTTACCATCAATTATCTCCTTCGTTCTCTCCTTTACTCCCTTCCACTTCACTATCCATCCTTACTCTCTCTTCTCTTTCTCCCCCGTCCCACACTCCCTGCACTTTAATTCTTCATATTTCCCCACCATTCCTTGGCACTGACCACCTTCTTCCCTTCCCCTTACTCTCCGTTATGCTTCCTCTCCTACTCATAAAAATACCAAAACTAATGTCTCATTACAGAGGTAGTGGTGGTGGTGGTGGTGGTGGTGGTGGTGATGGGTGGCTGGTTATTGATCCATTTCGACTGATGAGTGATTAATTGATTGATTGACAGTTGTTGTTGTAAAACTCTGAAGAATGAAGCACCAATGCCATCGCAACCATTGCTACTGGTTCTCTCTACCACTATCGCTAGCATCATAAAATCCAAGACAGTAATTATTATATGGAAGTTTGCACTTTTGATTCCATTACCCTAAACTTTCTTGTTACACATGCAATGTGTCGCTTTCATTGGGGGATTATTACATTTTGTTTTCTTCCTCTTCCCCTTTTGTTTCTTCACTTCCTTTTTCTTTCTAGCCTTTTCTGCTCCTCTATTCTATCTATTTCTTCTCTGGTCCATCTACTTCTTCTCAGCACCATCTACTTGTCCTTTCTTCTTGTCTGGCTGACAAGCTAATAAAGAAGCCTCTATATGGTCACTTGACCTACTAGAATTAACAGCTAAATTTCCTTCAATGATACTCTACCAGCTTATAAAAGTGAGGCGCAGGAGTGGCTGTGTGGTAAGTAGCTTGCTAACCAACCACATGGTTCCGGGTTCAGTCCCACTGCGTGGCATCTTGGGCAAGTGTCTTCTACTATAGCCTCGGGC
>NC_068981.1:103824531-103828418 GCF_001194135.2 Octopus bimaculoides
TTACGTGTCACCCGCACGAAAACGGCCACGCTCGAAATGGTGTCTTTTATGTGCCACCCGCACAAGCCAGTCCAGGGGCACTGGCAACGATCTCGCTCGAAAATCCTACAGGAGCCAGTCAGTGTCTGTGTTTGTCCCCCCACCATCGCTTGACAACCGATGCTGGTGTGTTTACGTCCCCGTAACTTAGCGGTTCGGCAAAAAGAGACTGATAGAATAAGTACTAGGCTTATGAAGCATAAGTCCTGGGGTTGATTAGCTCGACTAAAGGCGGTGCTCCAGCATGGCCACAGTCAAATGACTGAAACAAGTAAAGAGAAAGATATGTTGGGCAATCTAGCCAGAGATACATTGTCTGAATGTAAGATGGGAAGGTTAAATATACAATATTTTTTTTTTACCATTAGTCTGCTTGATTAGCACATACTTGGGCTTAAACAAGAATAACAACAACAATAAAAATGTGCCAATAAGGAAATTTGTATGTGGGCATTCAGCCTACTAGGAATAACAGTCAAGTCTCCCTCAGATTCATTTTGTCTCATTAAAAAGCGAGGACACCTTTGATGTCTGAATATCAGACAAGATGGTCACGGCTGGAATGTCTTTGATTATAGGTTTGCTTGATCATGGCTGATTTAGGGACTGAAAAACAATAACCTTGTTTATTTGTCTATCTCTTTCTTTTCTTTGTTTGTCTCTCTTTCTCTGTCTTTCTCACTCTTCCTATTTGTTTAGTAAATTCTGAAGAATCAATGAAGAATTGCTATTGCCTCTTATTGCTATCTCAAAATGCAAGAAAATAATTATGGCATAGAAGTTTGCTCTTTAACTCAGCATCCCTGAATCTTTTTCTTCTAACGCATGCAGTGTATTGCCATTTCTTTCCAAAACATTCCTTTATTTCTCTCTCTCTCTCTCTCTCTCTCTCTCTCTCTCTCTCTCTCTCTCTCTCTCTCTCCCTCCCTCCCTTACTTACTCTCTCTTTCTTCCAGCTCCAGCTTCTGTTATTGCTTCATCTTATTGTCCTCCTCTTCTCCCATTGCTTTTCCTTTCTCTCTCTTTCAATTATCTTGTTGTTTTTTCAGATAACAATTTCCAACATTCTTTTCTCCTCTCTTCTTCCCTTCAGCTAGAGCATCTATCAGCCTTTCTTTCCCACCATCGCTTACTCATTTAATTTCTTATTCAATCCTGTCTTACTTCTTTCCTAGAAACTTGTTTCTTCCAATTTCTTCATTGCATTCTTCTTCTATCTCTTTGCCTTTCCTTTGGTTTAGGATTTTTTTCTACTTTACCTTATTCTCCAACTCTATCATCCTTTGCACTTTACACACCCCTTCTCTCTCTCTCTTTCTCTCTCCCTCCCCCTCTCTCTTTCTCTCTCTCTCTCTCTCTCCCTCTCTCTCTCCCTCTCTCTCTTGTCCACTCCAAATTCTCATCCGCATCCACTATTTCTTTGAAACTTGTGCTTTCAAAACGTTTTTCATCCTTCACCCTGCACCTCCCCACCACACTTCTCTCTTTCTTTTTCCCTTACAACCTTTTCTAGATTTTTCTTTGTCTCACTCACTCTCCTCTTCTTCATAGGAAACATTGAAGCATTCTCTTTCTTTCTTTTTTCTCTCACATTTTCTTCTTATTCCTTTCATACACAATTCCTATGAAATTGCATTCCCTCTCTTTCCTTTTCCTCTCTATTCTCTTTCCCCCTCCCCCTCTCTCTTCAAGGTTATTTCTCGAGTCATGTTGTTATTAACGAAATTTCTTGATTAGTTTCAGTTTTTTTTCTACAACAATTCTGAGACACTGTTGACAAACAAAATTTAAAAACCAAAATTTGTTTGCCCATAAACACAGGTATGAATCTGTGGTTAAGAAGCTCACTTTGCAACTATGTAGTCTTGGGTTCAACCCCACTGTGTTGCACCTGAGACATGTGTGTCATCTACTATGGCCCTGGGTTGATCAATGTCTTGTGGATGAATTTGGCTGACAGGAAGTGTGTGGAAGACTGCCACACACACACACACACACACACACACACATATATACACATGCATTCATCCATGTGTGTATGTGTGTGCATTAATAATAATAATAATCCTATTGTAGGCACAAGGCCTGAAGTTTTAGAGAAGGGAGCTAGTCGATTACTTTGATCCCAGTGATCAACTGATACTTGTTTTATCAACCCTGAAATGATAGAAGACAAAGTTAGCCTCAGCAGAATTTGAACTCAGAAGCTGAAGCCAGAAGAAATGCTGTAAAGCATTTTGTCTATCATGCTAACAATTCTGCCATCTCATCATTATCATCTTCATCATCATCATCATCATCATACGTCCATTTTTCCATGCTGGCATGTGTTTGGACAGTTTGCAAAGAACAAACCAGCCGAAGTGCTTCACCAGGTCCTATGTCTATTTTGACATGGTTTCTACAGTTGGATGCCCATCCTAACACCAACCTCTTAACAGAATGTACTGGGTGCTTTTTATGTGGCATCAGCACTGGTAAAGTCACAAAGTGATAATAATCCTTTCTACTATAGGAACAAGGCCTGAAATTTTGTAGGAGGGGTATAATCAATTACATTGACCCCAGTGCTCGACTGGCACTTTTTTCAACAGCCTCGAAAGGACGAAAGACAAAGTCAACTTTGGTGGGATTTGAATTCAGAATGTAAAGAAGGATGAAATGCCACTAAGAATTTTTCTGGCATGCTAAAGATTCTGCTAGCTCGCTGCCTTAGCAATAATAACAGCTTCACCCTAGCTGTCTCTCCAAAACTATTGATGCATGCTCAGAGCTGCCCATTTCCTTGGACCATACTCTATACTCTTCCCCACCTTTCATCCAATTTGTTAGGATGCGGCTGTTTCCTCTCCACTCTCATTCTTTTTGCCAAATATAACTTGAGAAAGTTGTTAAGGACTTTCAATCTTGTCCAACCACACAAACTCTTTCATCAAGGCTACCGGACAGAAAGTACAAAATTCTAGCTCTTCCCAGGCAAAGGAAGAAATCAGGATGATCTTCAAGAAGGACTCAGATGATAACTAGATTCATCCTGCATACAATACCAGCTGTCCAACATAACTCCCCAAGTCAGCAATACTTGGGCACTCGATGAGTCCATGAAGAATAGATTTATTGCCCTGCACACATTTCAGACAGGCTCAGCTGATGGTACTTCTGCTCTGTAGAGTTTATTGAACCAGCACAGTTGCACTGCCAGACCAAACAATTATCTTTTACACCATTATAAATCACCAATTGTTTAAGGTTGAGAGATACAATCAATTGAATTGAAACCTCAATGCAGAGCTAGTGCTTACTTAATCACTTGCTTTATCAACTACTCAGCCGTCTGGCCCAGAAGGAAGAAAAGCTATTTTGAAATATCAAAATTTGAGAATTGTAAAGAGATGTTTAAAGTCTGACATGTCATTATTTGTGGTTCATCAATAAATTCAGTTTTGCCTTAGCATTTCTTCCACTTTATATTAAAGTCCACACTTTTCAGTCATGCACATAGATGTGATTGACTACTTACTCCAGTCCTTGAGTCATTCTATGCGATATTGGAAGCCTATCACCACTAAGTGAGCCTATACATACACATTTGCATTCATATATATATATATATATATGTATATGTACATGTATGTGTGTGTGAGTGTGTCTAGCTAGCTGTACATACAACGTACATGTGCAACCACATTTACACAGACACACACACTGACATTCACATATACACATATAAGTGTAATATGAGTGGAATGGTATATATGCTTATATATATATATATATACACACACACACACACACTCACACACACACACACACACACACACACACACACACACACACACACACACACA
>NC_068981.1:103828463-103845062 GCF_001194135.2 Octopus bimaculoides
ATATATATATATATATATATATATATATATATATACTGGTTTGAGAAAGCTAGTGACAGGCAGTGGAATTTGATTTGGAATGCAAAGAACTGGAATAGATATACTCAAGCAATTCCACCAATCTACCACCCTGAAATGGTATTTTATTAATCCACCCCTAAAGAATGCAAAGTTGATCTCAGTAGGTTATGAACTCAGAATGTAAAGTACCTGACCCAATACTCTAAGGTGTTCTTATCCAATGCATTGGATGACTTGACCAATTTTCTACCTCTGTAATCCTTTATTGATTGCACAAACTATAAAAATGTTTCATATTGTCATTAACCCTTTAGCATTCAGATTTCTCTGTCAAATGTCATGCCTATTTATGCACATTGAGAAGACAATTCAAGTTGCATAAAATGTGAGAAGACACATCAAGCTAAGTAAAATCGTAGTTCTTCTTGCATACAGGCATGTCCCCTGCATCCTTCTCCAGCTGAGCATTCCTAATCTTGCAGGCTCATGGGGCTGGTTTCATGTAAAAAGCACCTGTACCAGTGCCATGTAAACACACCTGTACCAGTGCTGTGTAAAAATCACCCAGTACACTCTGTATAGTGGTTAGTATTGGGAAAGGCACCCAGCCATAGAAACCATGGCAAAACAGACATGAAGCCTAGAAAGCTCCTCAGCTGGCCATATCCTGTTAAACTGTCCAACCTATGCCAGTATGGAAAATGGACATTAAATGATAAAGATGATGATGTTCATTGATTTGAATTAGTCATTCATTACCTTGTAGCTTTGAGATGTCAATGACATGATTGTTAATTTTCAGAATAATATTGTAGGGCAAGTACAAGAGGCCAGATCTGGCCAGTTTTAAGATAGAACAGATAGATTATTTTGGCTAGATATGGTCAGTTTAAATGTTAAATGGTTAAGTAGCTGATTTTTGTTAAATCAAACCTCAGTATATAGCTGGTACTTATTTTGTCATTCATTTTACCTTCTACAAGGATGAAAGCCTATTTGAACTCAGGATGGTAGAGAAAGAACACTAAATATAAGTATTTCAATCTGTTATGGCTGTATATATGACCTTATGTTATCTTTATTGTTTTGCATGTTAGAAGCAAACATTCTATTTGCATCTATTGTTTTCTGCTTATCTTTCTGCATCTAATATGAATACACTTTATCAGTTTGCAGCCATTGTCAGAAAACGAGGACGGGAATACTACAAGAAGCAACTCATTCCAGAAATCTTACACTCTTCACTCTTCTTATCAACAAATGCTTATAGTTATGTGACATTCTTCTGCCTGTGGCGGTAAGTTTGTACTTTAGTTAGCATATATTTCTTTCATCTTCATAATCTGCCTTGTTATGATTCTCCATTATTTTCACTGTCTTCCAGTCTTTAACAAAAAAAAAAACATGGGGGGAGGGGCTAATAAAATGCCTGAGTACTGCTCCTCTTCAAGAATAATTAGAAACATGATTACAAAATAATAAAACAAGTTCCTTATTGTTATTGGTATTAATGTCAGAGAAATACATTCAATATGTCAATGAATGATTATGATAATGATAATATAGTCGTTATTGTTTAGTGCACAGATCAACCTTAGCATTAAGCACACCTATGTCTTAAGGCATTGTAAGATAGGTGTGACTGCTGAATGTATTTTCCTTTTTCCAGACTATGTAGCTCTGTTACGCATTTTTTTCTAAAGACTATTAGATGTGATTTGAAGGAGATTTAATTACTATTTCTAGAGAAGTTTGTGTGACTGCACAAGGCTTCTTAGACCAGGGGTGGTGGAGAAAGATATCCTCAAATTGGAGATATGCCTGAATGCTTGCACCAAACAAAGTAAACCCCAATTAAGGCACCAAAGTGAAGGTGTTAAACTGGGCAATGGATTAAGTCTACGACTTTAGAACACAATGGCTATATTTGAACTCAGAATGGAAAGAGCTTGAAAAAATACTACAAAGCCTCCTATCTGGTGCCTTAACAATCCCATCAGCCCACTGCCCTAGGCTGGTGCTTTATTCATTAACCCCAGTATGATAAAAGGCAAAGCTGACTTTAGTAGGATTTGACCTTAGACTGCAAGAAGCTGAAATAAATTCCACAAGGCATTTTGTCCAATGCTCTACCATTTCTGGTTATTTGCCCCCTAATTATGTAATATTGGTTTCGAATTTTGACACAAGGCTAGAGGTTTTGGGAGGGAGTAAGTTGATTACATTGACCCCAGTATTCAACTGATACTCATTTTATCATCTCCGGAAGGATGAAAAGCAAAGTTGATCCCAGTGGAATTTGAACTCTGAATGTGAAGACAGATTCTGCCTGCTCGCTGCCTTACTTGTTGTAGCAATAACAATGTTTATTTCTAACATAGAAACTAGACCTCAAATGTAATGGGATGATATAATGAAATATACTTAATTTCAGTACTTAATTTTATCAACCCCTGAAGGATGAAAGGCAGAGTGTTACCTTTGCAGAATTTCAACTCAGGACCTAACAAAATACTACCAAGGCATTTTGTCCACTATTCTACTGTTTCTGCATCCCCTATTCCCTAGTGATAATAATAGGAGTTAAGATTTCTTACACAAGGCCACAAATTTTAGAGAGTGTCAACTAGTCCAATGTTTCATTGTTATCTGTTTTATTAACCCCAGAAAGATAAAAGAGAAAATTAACCTCAGCAGAATTTGAACTCAGTACATGAAGAGACGTAACTAAATATCACAAAGTATTTATCATATTACTCTTAAGGATCCTGCTAATCCACCACCTTCTGCCAAGAATAAATGAATAAAAAATTAAACAAAAACAAAAAAAAAGAAATGAATACCCATAGTTACTTTGAAATTCTTTAAATGTCAGTTTGTCTTAATGGCTGTTAAAAGCTAGTAATGTCCATTTTTCATTAAAGCTTACTTCCAGCTGCAAAAACAGTTTACTCAAATGTCTGTTTTCGTTTTTGGAACCTACAATCTGTGTATTTAGTTCTTCAAGTCAAACTGTTGGCATGTAAACACACAATTCTTACCTCCACCCTGCTATTCCTTTCTCATGTTGTTCTTTGTCTTCCTGCTTCTTTCATTGATTCTATTGTTGTTATTGATGCTCTGGTTTTTTTTTGTTTTTTTTTATTTTCCCCATTTTTATTTTATTTTGTTTTTTTTATATATATTTCTATTTTCCTTTTTTTTTGTTTTTTATATTTTCATTTTTTTCTTCATCCTCTTCATTTACTTCTATTTCATTTTCATCTTTCATTTTCTTTATTTTTTTTTTGTTTTATTTTATTGCTTTCTTCTTTCTCAATTATTGTGTAGCCTAAAGGCAGCCTGATCAAGCAGACTTTGACATGTAAGTAGTCAGTCAAAAACCTAGATTTGATTCAAAGATGCACTGTTCCAGACACACCATATATTTGCCTGATTAAGGATCTCACTGCATGCTCCAACATACAGTGGTTTAACTCTTTTACTCCCATTGTCCAGTTTGTTTCCATGTGCCTGTTAATGTCTCATCCTAGTCTAGTCCTTACTAAGAAGGCCTAAAATCAAAGACATTTCAGACCATTGTTTTTCATACAGTTTATTTTAGACTATATTGTCCAGTGAATCCCTTTCTTGTATTTTATATCAGAAGAGTATGATTTTAGGGAAATTTAGCTGCTACTTCTAGCTATTTGAATGACCTTCTAGAGGCTCTCTTGTTAGCTTGTAATTTCTGCTGGTGTCCATACCAAGAATGTGTGATGTCAGCACCTTTGTTTCCCTCTTCACCTATGTTTTGGTTTTGTGTAGCACTTTGGGCAAGTGTTTTCTTTGGGCAAGTGCATCAACTACATCTACTGCCCAATCTGATAGAATTCTAGCAAAACTGTGTAGCAACAGATCGCCAGCAATTGCTTCATCAAAAATTGCCATCCTAGCTCCTGTGAAAAGGGATTACCCTGCTATGTATAATCAGGGCAGCACAAAAAGTTGTTTTGCACAAGCATTTGTATAACCAATTAAACGGATGAAATTTACGTACGTTTAATAATGTTACGCAAAACAGCCTTCAGAATTTCCCTATTAATTTCATCGTCTTTTAAATTATGAACATATTTACATCATAAAGGATTTTTCGTTCTAAGGCTTTCTTTTTTAGTTGATTTTCACCTAGCAAGACTTATAGTAGATGGCGTAATAAGTCACACCCGGACAACGTCCGGTTATACTGCTAGTATATAATATGTATTAGATATATATATATATGTATATAATATTTGTTTTTTGTTCCTCTGTAGTTTCAGCTCAGAGCTGCGGCCATGCTGTTGCACCGCTGTTTTGCTACACTGTTATTACTGAGAGCCTCCTACTATATGTGGAACTTCGTGAAGAATGGAGTTTGATGTAGCTACCCTCATTTGCACCTCTTTCTGTGAGATAGGTTCATCTGGGACTCTCGACAGGAAGAGGTCCAGCCTTGATTTAAAAACGCCTACAACTACTCAGGCTCTTTGAGAGAATATTAAAAAGCTGTGGGCCCTTGAAACCCAGGCTGTTGCAGTAACTGCTCCTGAAGCATGATAGCATTGCTGGGATCTTTGGCACTATGCAGTGTTGACATCTGCTGGTATTGGTGTAGCTTTCAATGCCAAAATTGGGCACAATTCCTTCCAGGATCTTCCAGATGTATATTACTGCATACCTCTCCCGCCTTCGCTCCTGGGAGTAGAGTCTTAGCTGTTTCAGCCTTTCCCAGTAGCTGAGCAGTTGCAAAGAGACGATCTTCTTTGTGAATCTTTGCTGGATTGCTTAAATGTCCGCTGAGGATGAATGTCCTCCATAGGACCATCATGGTTTCCTTATCTCTCCTTCTGAATGTTCCCAGGATCCAGCCAGCCAGTCGACTGCACTTTGTCTCCATCCTGGTAATGTGCACTTGGAAAGAGGTATCAGCATGAGTGATGATGCCTCTTTCCAAGTGCACATTAAAGAGGTCACTCATGCTGGTACCCAGGTCCCTCACTGATTTAGGCTCTGGGATTGTAACTCCCTGTGGACTAGTGTACCCTGTAAGCTGCATATTTAGTTTTGGACACTGGTAGCACAGGGTTTGGAATTTTTCAGCATTAAACTGCATTTTATCTTCAGCCCATCTGTAAATTGAGTCCAACTCCTGCTACAGATGTGCAACATGACTGGGGTTCTGTATTTTTTCTGTGAGACTTTTGTATCGTCTGTGTAGCTAGCAAAGGTGGCTGTGGAAAGCAGTGGTCCCAAGACAGTGCCCTGTGGAACACTGCTCACTATTTGTGTTTTCATTGAGGTGGCTTCATCGGCCTCTACTGCCTGACTCCTATCTTTCAGAAAGTCATGTAACCCACTTTCCATAATTTGTTTTTGTTGTTTATCTTCTGGTTGCTTCTTACTGAGCTGACTTATGATCATTTTGGCATTCCATTCCAGCTATGACAATGCTATTTTTTTTAGGGTATGTATGTTTTTTTTTAGAGACTAAATTATCTAGTATGTTATGCCCTTATTTAAGCTGGTAGAGTGTATAATTTTTAGTTATTTTTAGTAGGTCTAGCGACTTCATAGGTTCATTGTTATTAACTCCTTATTGCTATGAATACATCTTAGTGCTAGTGACAGAACCCTACAGGAAGATTTGGTTGCTATTTCTGGTAGGTCTAGTGACCATATAGGTTCATTATCATTAACTCATCGTTGCCATGAGTACATCACTGTGTGAGTGACAGAACCAAACACCCGCTAGTTTAGCCCTTCTTGTTTATTTCTTTTTGACTGTTTCAACCTCCTGTTGGAATTGAACTCCTGTTTGCAGGACAGCTTCTACTTCCCATAACTGGCAACATATTGATTTTACAACTTTTGATATCGAAGTGAGGAATCACCAAAGTGTGTCAGCTGAATTGGTCAAGTGATCAGCATCCTCTGGCCTGGCTCACTGACCAGCTGGTTAATTCTGTTGTGGGGAGGAAGAAGCATCTGCTGTCAGTTAACTATTCCACTTTTCACTACTGCCACGCTAGATTGGGAAGCTACTGCAACGGAAACTTGTCATTGTGCAAGAGTGGTAGCGGGAATGGGAGAGCATTAGTTTCGCAGTCTTGGACGCTCTTGTTAGTGGTGAACAGTGTGACTAACATTCACTGAGAAGTTAATTTTAGAATTAGAACTTCACATAGTCACCAAATACTGAAACAGCCAACCTGTTGTTTCACAGGTGAAAGAGTAGCCACAAATTTATTTCATTACTCTCTCTCTCTCTCTCTCTCTCTCTCTCCAGTCCTCCCCACCTCTCTTGCAACAGTTACTGCAGTTTTCTTAAATTACTCTGCATTGCCTTTTCTCTGCTCATAAATATTCTACAATATATTTCTGCACATGATTACACACTTATCTACTGTTGTTAAATATATGCCTACATATGTATGTTTACGTGCATACACAAGAGAGAGAGAGAGAGAGTGTGTGTGTGTGAAGACATTACAAGCACTTTTTAAAAAAATTTTCACATGATATAGATATGTATTTTGATACTGATGTACATTAAGAATTTCTTCACAAAAGTTTTCTTTTAAATAAATTTCTCTCTCTCTTTCTTTGTCTTTATCAATCTGTCTGTCTGTCTGTCTTTCAGTTTTCCATACATCTGTCATTGCATGTGTATATGTGTGTCTACTTTTGTGTGAGCATATCTATGTATTTAACATACATACATTCACTGACATGTATCCTATCCCTTTCTTTTGTTTAGAAAATATCTTATCATCATGTATACTTCCTCCTCTTATTATTGTTATAGATATGGGTTTTAATAAGTCATTTACCACCCAGTCCACCTGGACTGTAAATAGGTTCTCAACCAATATAAAGTAGCAGTAAAATTGAGAAACTAATGATTAGTTTGGTAGCTTATAGAGTTGAGTTCAACTCTTCTTGTACTTTCAGCCTGGAAAGTTATCGACTCCAATTCTGGCTTGTTCTAGGTACAATACATGAAGACAAAATCTTTATTAGTGTCTCTGTTAAGGTGAAAAGAGCTTAGTAGTACTTACCATTTGGAACTCACTGAATTCCCTAGATGACATTCAGTACCCATTCATCTTCTAATTTATTTCATATCTGACCATGTTGACAGCTGTGAGATCTGACCAGAACCATTTCTTGATTGATAACTGCAAGATAGATTTGCATCTTATTTGCCAAGTTTTTTTTTTTCTCATCCAGTTGTCTTTCCAACATAGCATCTGTAGTTCTGGGTGGCAGCGCTAAGCAGTGATGTGTATAAATGCAATGTTATTACCAGTTCAAATATACTTGGGTCATATTCGAACCAGTAAGAAAGCCATTCATTGTGTTAAGTCACAAAGAAAATTTCTCACTGTAGACAAATGGTGTGCATACACCAAAATCAGCTTGCAGTGCCACCTCCCCAGACAGTGAGATGTAAACATTTTGGAGTGGTTATCTCCTTTTCGGTCGCAGAAACCAAAGTGGGTGCACTGCGAGCTGATAAGAGAGGTTGCCTCTGTTATGATATTCCTGTCATTGTACAGTGACAGGTAGTGCTAATCAGCAGCTCATCTTCAACAAATTATAAGGTATAGACACTAAGCAGTGTGTATAAATACAAAGTTATTACCATTTCAAATATGCTTGGAGCATATTCAAAACCGTAAACAAACCATTCACTTTATCATGGAGAAAATTTATCTTGGAGAAAATTTATCTTGGAGAAAATTTATCTTGGAGAAAATTTATCTTGGAGAAAATTTATCTTGGAGAAAATTTCTCGTAGACAAATGGTGTAAATACCCCTAAAAGTAGCTGCCAATTAGCACTATCAGTCATTGTATGATGATGGGAATATTGTAAGAGAAACAATCAGCTTGCAGTGCACCTTGTTCGGTTTCTGTAACTGAAAAGGAGATAACCACTCTAAAATGAGTAGGTGGTGCTGCAATCTGTCTACAGTGAGAAATTTTCTCCATGGCAAAACAGTGAATGGCTTTCTTGCAGGTTCAAATATTCCCCAAGCATATTTGAACTGGCAATAACCTTGTATCTATATTTCTCTGATTTGGTATAGACAAAAACTGCATATTATCTAATAAAGCTATGTTTTGAATAATGTTTGCTGTGACATTTTTTTTTGTACCACTTAATTGTTAAATAATTAGCTGCAGGGCTGTGCATAAAATATTAATTCTTGCAGCAGTTAGAGACTGCAGACTGCCTCATCTATTTTGTCAATGCCTAATTCCATAGAATTGAGCTATAGAACACTTTTTAATGGATTGACTTTCTTTAATTACAAAAGACTGGGTTTATACAATGTTTATGAAAACTTTCGTAATTTATAAGTTCAAACAAGGAGGAAAACAATCAGCCACAAATCGACATTTTTATTGGATGGTTTAAGATTAAATTGGGATTTCTGTAATTTCTTTACTCTCTACTATGTTACTCAATTTGGGATAATATCTTTCTGCACAAGCAAGTCATCCTGATGCTTTCATCATCACAATACCTAAAGTTGAAATGTGGACTGACAAATGGTTATGTAATTAAGAAGTTTGCTTCCCAACCACATGGTTATAGGTTCAGTCCTACTGTGTGGCACCTTGGGCAAGTGTCTTCTACTATAGCCTTGGGCTGAGTGGATTTCGTAGATAGAAATTAAAAGAAATGCATCTCGTGTGTGTCTGCATATGTGCATGCATGTGTGTCTGCATGTGTGTGTGTGGAGTGGATGGCAGTTATTGTGTCCTTGCCATGACATAGCATGATAGTTATATACAAGTGTTTCTGTTATACAAGCAGTATCTTTCATTTCCATTCTTCTGTGAAAACATATCTCGTTATGGGGGAAATATTACCTTACTTGGAAACAACTAAGAGTTGACAATATGAAGGACATCCAACCATAGAAAATCTGCCTCAACAAATTCTCTCCAACCCTTACATGCATAGAAAAGTAGAATTCGACGATGATGATATTGATGATGGGTTAAAACTTTCTCTTCTCTTCTTTTTTTTTTTTTATTTACTTCCCCCACAAAACACACCAAGGATCAAACTAAGATAGAGAGAGAAATTACTGAAATCTAGATTAAGAACATTTATTTCCTGTTCTGGTGTCAGGACACACACATCATCATCATCATCATCGTTTAACGTCCGTTTTCCATGCTAGCATGGGTTGGACGATTTGACTGAGGACTGGTGAAACCAGATGGCTACACCAGGCTCCAATCTGATTTGGCAGAGTTTCTACAGCTGGATTCCCTTCCTAATGCCAACCACTCTGAGAGTGTAGTGGGTGCCTTTACGTGCCACCGGCACGGATGCCAGTCAGGCGACACTGGCAATGGCCACTCTCAAAATGGTGTATTTTACGTGCCACCCGCACAAGAGCCAGTCCAGGGGCACTGGCAACGATCTCACTCGAAAGTCCTTACACATGCCAAGGGCACAACTGCCAGAAAGGCGACGCTGGGCACCAACATAAATTACTGGAAAGCTATCCAGCCATTAAAAAAAATCGGAGCCTAAGCAGTCGTTCTCAACCAACTTTTACCTATGGACTCTTTGATTCCGACTTAACTCAGGTGAACCCTCATAACCAATGTTTAAAAATTCCTATTATTTTTTGTTTTCATAAATAAATATGTTAGGAATGTTAAAATATTTTGTGTTTTATAAAAGCATCCAGCCCACACTGTGAAGTGGCACTGTGAAGGGCATCCAGCTGTAAAAACCATGCCAAAACTGACCTCGCCATGCGGCGTCATATAGCGGTTGGTGCTAGGATAAGCATCCAGCCATAAAAATAACCATGCCAAAACAAACACAGAAGCATGGTGCAGGTTCCCACCTGGCCAGCTCCTATCAAACCATCCAAACCATATCAGCATGGAAAGAGGATGTTAAACAATGATGATGACAAGAAGTTGTTGTTGTTGGCACTCCGTCACTTACGATGTCGTGGGTTCCAGTTGATCCAATCAATGGAACAGCCTACTTGTGAAATTAACGTGCAAGTGGCTGAGCACTCCACAGACGGGATATTCAGCGGGGATATTCAGCGTGACACAGTGTGACAAGGCTCGCCCTTTGAATTACAGGTACAACAGAAACAGGAAGAAAGAGTGAGAGAAAGTTGTGGTGAAAGAGTACAGCAGGGTTCACCACCATCCCCTGCCGGAGCCTCGTGGAGCTTTAGGTGTTTTCGCTCAATAAACACTCACAACACCCGGTCTGGGAATCGAAACCATGATCCTATGACTGTGTGTCCGCTGCCCTAACCACTGGGCCATTGCGCCTCCTGACAAGAAGTATAACCAGTTTATTGCGCATAAATTTTAACAAAATCTTATATGGACCCCGCTTGAGAACCACTAGCTTAAAACTTAGGTGGGAAACCTGAAACCTCCCTAAATATGTCAATGGATTCAACACATAGCACTTTTGATGATCCAGTGAGAGCTGAAGTGTCAAAGTATGTGCAAGGCGTCTGCATTGGAAACAGTTTCGAACCAGACAAGTGTGATGTAAGGGGGTAATGGTGTGAAATGATGATGGTGGCGGGGGGAGATAATATTGATATTAATGATGATTATAACTGTGTGTGTATGCATGTGTATGTGTGTATATGTGCATGTGTGTTTATATATATATGTGTGTGTGTATGTGTATACGTGTGTGTACATACACTTGTGTGTGCTTATGTATGTGTATATATATGTGTATGTATGTATGTATATATATATGTGCATGTGCGTGTGTGTATATATATATATATATATATATATGTATGTGTGTATATATATGTATGTGTATATATATGTATGTGTGTATATATATGTATGTGTGTATATATGTGCATGTGTATATATATATGTGTATATGTATATATGTACGTGTATATATATGTGTTTGTGTATACATGCATACATGTGTGTGTGTGTATGCATGTATATATATATATATATATATATATATATATATATATATATATATATATATATATATATATATATATATATATATATATATATCCATTTGTGTGTGTGTGTGTGTATGTACACGTATATATATGAATGTCTTCTTGCTGTTAGTAATGTGTCAATAAGTTTTACTTTTTTATTTTTAGCTTAGTGAGTTGTAACTCATTATTATAAGCATCTTGTTTTGGAAGACAGAACTCTCGTTTTCTTTTTTTTCTTTTGCCTAAAGATATAGAATCAAATAGTATACAACAAATAGAAAATTATTTAATATGAAGAATTGATAAAAGAGTTCATAGTGAAAAGAAAAGAAAAGAGAGAGAAAGATAAAGAAAGGAAAAGATTCTTGAAATGTGTGAATAAATTTGAAGAACTTTCTGAGGCAGAACTGTGAAAATTGTTTTTCATAACAGAACTACCTAGCAAATATTTTTATATGATTTTGTTTTGGTTAAAAAAATAAATGCATAAATAAATAAACAAATAGATAAATAAAATGAAAAAAGAATAAAATAAATATAAAGAAAACCTAAAAGAACATAAAGCTGAATAAATAAGATGATTGGATATTGAAATACGAAGTGACAATAACACCTTAAAGATGCAAAACTTTAAATACGCACTACTCATTCTCTTTCTCTCTCACACACACACACACACACGTATATCAGTAGAATAAATACTATTTTATTTTTGTTATTTATTTTACTCAGTGTACATGTTTGTATATAAATATTCAAGTTGTGTACTATAACGTATGCTTATATACAAGTACATCTGTGTGTGTATGTGTGTGTGAATGCTTTTGTGTTGTGCATGCATGTTTCAATGTGTTTAGATTTGAACGATGATGCCTGTACTGGTCTATGAATGTTTATATGTGTGATATGTGTGTGAGTAGACATGTATTTGTGGGTGTGTGTATGTGAATGATTATGTATTAACAGTTTTGTTATCACCAGAGTTTTTGTGTGTGTATCTTTCTATGTCAGTGTGTGTGTGTATTTATGTGTGTGGTCATTATAATTGATATATGTGTAAATATTACTGCAGATTGGATATTGAAAGAAAATCCCAGTAAATAAGGAAAGCAAAATAAGTGAATACACACACACGCACACACACACACACACACACACACACACACACACAGTGGCTAACCATTGAGACTCACATGTATTGTTTTATTATAAAGCACACACACAAAAACACACGTGTGCACATAGAAAACCAAGAAAATGGTTGATGAGGATAAAGAATTTATAACATAAATATAGCTATAGATATAAACATTATTGCTTTGTTCAGCTCAGTTGATATACTGGGTTAAATTCAGTTGTGAGTGATGCTGTTGAAGTATTATTAACTCTAAAAACAACCAAAACATTTTCTCAGTACCTGTCTGCCTGTCTGCCTGCCTGCCTCTCTCTCTCTCTCTCTCTCTCTCTCTCTCTCTCATCCATGTATATGAGGTTAAGGAGTTTGCATCACAGTCATGTGATTTTTGACAGTCATGTGGTACCTCAAGCAAGTGGCTTCTACTATAACCTTAGATTGAACAATGCCCAGCAAGTGAAATTTGAAAGATGGAAACTGTACAGAAGCTTTATTTTGTGTGCGTGTCTTTGTGTGATTGTTTGACTCTGTGTATTTTCATACTGGTTTCAAAATTTGGCTTGAAGCCGACAATTTCAGGGGCAGGGGTTAAGTTGATTACATCAAGCCCAGGTGTTCAACTGGTACTTATTTTACTGACTCCAAAAGGATGAAAGGCAAAGTTGACCTCAATGAAATTTAAACTTAGAATATAGAGAGTGACGAAAAACCACTAAGCATTTTGCCTGGCGTGCTCATGATCCTGTCAGCTTGCCACCTTATGTGTATCTTCATATCGACATCTTTCTTCTTGAGGCGAAAATGTTTATATCTATCGTAAACAAAGTTCAGTACCTTAGTAGTTTGTGTAAATTCTAGGTGCAGGCATGGTTGCGTGGTAAGAAGCTTGCTTTCCAGCCACATGGTTCCAGGTTCAGTCCCACTGCATAACACCTTGGTCAAGTGTCTTCTACTATAGCCTCTGGCTAACCAAAGCCTTGTGAATGGATTTATAGTCAGAAACTGAAAGTCTGTTGTCTGTATATATCTGTGTGTGTGTGTGTCTCTGTCAGTGTTTGTCCCACACCACTGTTTGACAACCAGTGTTGGTGTGTTTATGTTCCCATAACTTAGCAGGATCAATAAAATAAATACTAGGCTTAAAAGAGACCAAAAGATAAGTACTAAACTTAAGAAAATAACACCAGAAGTTAATTTGTTTGACTATAACCCTTCAAAGCAGTGCTCTGACATGGCCAGTCAAATGATGGAAACAAGTAAAAGCTAAAAGATAAAATAAAATACTTTACTTGTAAGAACAAGAGTTGGTACCAGAAACGGTGTCTAGCCATAGGATACTGTCTAAACAGATCTCAGCCAACAAAAATGGATATAAAAGCGTTAGGGATGCAGGCAGAATCATTTACTGTGGTGGACAAAATACTGAGCAGAATTTCTTCCAGCTGTTGACATTCTGAATTCAAATACAGTTGAGGTCAACTTTTCCTTTCATACTTTCAGGGTCATTTAAATAAAGTACCATTCAAGTACCGAAGTGGATGTAATCAACTGCCCCATCATCATCATAATTTAATGTCCTTTGTCCATGCTGGCATGGGTTGGAAACTGACCAGAGCTGGCAAGCTGAGGAGCTGCACCAGATTCCAGTCTGATTTAGCATGATTTCTATGGCTAGATACCCTTCCTAACACCAATCATTTTGCAGAGTGTACTGGGTGTTTTTATGTGGCACTGTATGGGCGTCGCATGGGCACTTTTACATGGCACTGTATGGGTGCTTTTACGTGATGCTGCATGGGTGCTTTTACATGTTGCCACATGGGCACTTTTACATGTTGCTGCAAAGGGACTTTTATGTGGCACTGCAAGAGTGCTTTTACATAACACCACATGGGCACTTTATCATGGCACCGCCATGAGTACATTACCCCACCAGAAGGATCAGTCTTTACACTTCTGCTGCATGTTCCAGAATTAGAAAGGATGGATTACGATGATGATATCAGACTCAGTCAAGTGATTTAATGGTTTTAAACAGATTTAGTGAGACAGAATTTTAGATAGTGTTTATATTATTAGTTAGGTCTGTGCTCATCTTCCACTTGCTGTGCCTTATGTTACTCTTTATTCATTTGTAGGTTATAAAATGTACCTCCAATACTTATGGCCTAGATTTTCAGCCTGCTACTTATTCTATTGATCTCTTTCATCAAGCCACTAAGTTATGGGGACTTGAATACACCAACACTGGTTGTCAAACGGTGGTTGGGGGACAAATACACACACACGCAGATACACGATAGGCTTCTTTTCAGTTTCCGTCTACCAAATCCACTCACAAAGCTTTGGTTGGCCAGAGACTACAGTAAAAGACTCTTGCCCTAGGTGCCATGCAATGGAACCAAACTTGGAACCATTTAGTTGGGAAGCAAGCTTCTTACCACAAGCCATGCCTGTATCTACCCACTGCCACACGCACACACACACACACACACATTTGCTTTGTATGACATCTTTGAGATTCTGTCATTGCTTTCTATTTCTTTAGACATTATTGTTGTCAAGGTTATAATCAATCTATAATTATGTATTGAACACTTTCAATGAAAAATATTTTGTTTTCAGATAAATCGAGATGTGTATTGTGAAGCACAATATGCGACTGTTATTCTCCTATGTATGCACACACACACACACACACACACACACACACAGCTATGTGTCTTTGATGTTTGTTTTGCAACCAGATGGTTTTTGGTTCAGTCCCATTGTGTGGCACCTTGGGCAAGTAAATGTCATCTTTTATAGCCATAGGCTGAAACAAAGCCTAGATTTAATAGGTGTAAGCTGAAAGAAACCTCTCTCTCTCTCTTTGTGTGTGTGTGTGTGTGGTGGGGTGAGTGAGTGATTTCTACTTCCAGATTTCTTGCCAGATGACATTCTATTTCAGTGCCTGGTCTCACTTCATTTGAGCACAATCTATTTTTTCCACATTGCTTCAGTATTCTTCCACTGAAACTTGCACTTTTCCCTGCACCAGGTTCCTCTCCTTCTTGCTGGAGCTGTGTCATATTTCAGCCTACCTGTGCTACTCTCAAGAAGGGCTTTGTATTTCAGCTGCACTGTTCCCTGAGGAAGCCCTCCATTTTTCCTTATGATAATTCCTGTACTAGCCCTCCATTTTTCTCTTATTTTACAATAATAATTCCTGCAACAAATTGCTCTTCATTCTAGTTATCTAGATGTTCTCAATTCCTTGCTGACAGAACTAGACAGACGACCGAGCTTGCTTCTGTTCCTGAATAACCCAATGCTTCTCAAGCTAAACCTCAAGCCCAACATTTGTGGAAATAGCTACTCACTATGCACCCAAAGCCCTACACAACAGTCATGGGGACTCCCTAGATACACAATGCCGGAAAATTCTGAGGAGAATCCTTTGTTGTTCAACCCAGCTTTTAATCTTCCTAGGAGCCTAGACTTGTCCACAGTTCTTGTTCCATCTTCTTGTCCACAGTTCTTGTCCCTCCTCCCTCATTCCACTCAACTCTGGTCACTTGATGGAGCTTGTGTTCTTCAGATTTCAGTCCTGTCAAAGACTCTTCACTCATGTGTCTGTATCTAACAGGATCTGATCTTCTTTTAATCTGAAGTGAAATATGTTTAGTCACCTTTGCTCTTTTCAGAACCAAAAACCAGCATAGACATTGTGAGTTTGAAACTCATACTCATCTGCTATATGAGCTTCTCTAACTACCACAACCTGGCTCTTAGGACTTTTGTTGCTACTAACTATGATGTCATCAATGACAGCTCTCATAGGTGGTTGCTTGATTTCTGAATTTCTGAGGGGTCTCTGATGCTCATTCTCTGTTGACTTGACTAACACATTCATTACCATTATGAAGAGACGGGGTTATGTGAAGCTTCTGGAGACTGTGGTCAATACCTGGCTGGAGAGAGCTGCTGCTGGAAGGCCATATATGTGGCACCAGGATTTGGCTCCTTGCTATACAGCCAGAAAGAGTCAGAATTGGTTGTTGGAGAATTTCTATGACTTCACCAGCCCCAATTTCTGGCCTTTTAATTCCCCTGATTATATATATATAAGTATGCTAAAGACCAGACACAATCTCTTGTGGGCAGGAAGTGTAAAATAAAGTTTATTATAAACAACACAAACATTTTGTAATTTAATAGCTTTCAATGTGATACCTGTTAAACAGAAATTATATTTATTTAATGAAAATTTAATAAAATCTAATCATAAGTGAAATTATGCTAAATACAACTAAATTAAAAACCTTTTTTCCCCTGGCCATATTGACAATTCTGAAAATTTTGGGGTGCGAATTTTACATGAGTGGAAACATTTTTTAATGATTTTTATCCTGAAAATCACCTGCGTGAATTACATAAGTGCACAAAT
>NC_068981.1:103845072-103849531 GCF_001194135.2 Octopus bimaculoides
AACCACATGGTTCCATGTTCAGTCCCACTGCATGATACCTTCAGCAAGTGTTTTCTACTATAGCCCCAGGCTGAATAATGGAAACTGAAAGAAGCATTTCACGCACACATATACACGCGCATGCATGCACGCACACACACACACACACGTGTCTGCGTGTTTTTGTGTCTGTGTGTTTTTGTATCTGTGTGTTTTTGTGTCTGTGTTTGTCACCCACCACTGCTCGACAACCAGTGTTGGTGTGTTTGCATCCATGTAACCTAGCAGTTTGGCAAAAAGAGACCAATAGAATAGGTACCAAACTTAAAAAGAAAATGAGTGCTAGGGTCAATTAGTTCCACTAAAATTCCTGATAGTGGTGTGCCAGCTTGGCTGAAGTCTAATGACTGAAACAAGTAAAAGATAGAATAAAAGAGATAGCATGCTTCTGTATCATAAGCAGCAGCATCATCAATATCATTTAACTTCCATTTTCCGTGCTGGTATGGGTCAGATGGCTTGAGAGAAGCTAACAAAGCCAGGATCCACACCATATTCTATAATCTGTTATTGTCTTGGGTTCTACAGCTAGATTCTCTTCTTAACACTAGCCACTTTACAAAGTGCACTAGATAATTTTTCTGTGGCACCAGGACCAGTGCTTTTTCTGTGGCACCAGCACCAGTGCTTTTAACGTGACACCAGCACCAGTGCTTTCAACATGGGACCAGCACTTTCTCCATGGTACCAGCACCAGTGCTTTTTATGTGACACTAACACCAGTGCCTTTTACATGACATCTTGGTTTTTGGCTATCAGTTCTGTTGTAACTGGTGGATCTTCTTGAGTACGGCAATGTACCACATATCTCAGTCCTTTGTTATCTCCTTTGTAAATCCCAGCATTTTAAGATCAGCCTTCAATACTTTGTCTCATGTCTTCCGGGGTCTCACCCTTCCACAGTTTGTCTCCACTTTGAGTGATCAGCAACTCTTTATGCAGTTGTCTTCATCCTTCTGCATCACATGACCAAACCAGTGCAGTCTTCTCTCTTGCACACTGCTTCTAATTCCTCATATGCCTAACTTTTCTTTCAATGCACATGTACACTGGCATTGCACATCCAGTAAAACATACCAGCTTCATTCTTCTCTAGTCTTTGCATGTCCTATTCAAAGCCTATGTCTCACTACCATGTAGCATGGCAGTTTGTATACTTATATCATACAATCAGTGAGAGAGAGACCTTTGCTTGCCAACAGAGGTAAGAGCTCTCTGAAATTTTTCCATCCTATTCTTATTCTAGCAATTACACTTTCAGTGCATCCTCCTCCACTGCTAATTAGGTCACCTAGGTAGCAGAAATTATCTACTACTTCCTGAGAGCCTCTGGGACATTTGAGAAAATCGGTTTCCCATGCATCTGTTGTCTTTATGGCTCCGGTACATCTTCCACACACAAACGCTACTTTCTCTGTTAACCTTCCTACAATTCCACTGCACCTCTTGTGTGTCAATAGTTTGCACTGGGTGCAAGCTGTGTGTGTGTGTGTGTGTGTGTGTGTGTGTGTGTGTGTGTGTGTCTGTGTCTGTCTGTTTTTATATATATATACACATGCACATATATAATACAAACACTAATATTCAAACATAGAAATAGGTAAACAAACAAATATGTAATTACACTAACATGTGGACACACTAACACGGTACATTAACATACGTTCTAATGCAAATACATTAACATTAATGCATTAACACATGGGCACTAACACTAACATAAACAAACACTGACACACACTAACACATGCTCTCTGACTTTTTAATGTATACATATTCAAACTCACATATACATCCAAATGCATACATGTATATTTGAAGATGCACACATACATTCCATCGTGTAAAATGGATACAAACACTGACCACATACTACTATATTCACATGCAGAGACATAATGACACAAATGCATGCTTTGACACAAATACATATATACAAACACACATACACACAGATAAACAGAGGCTTTGACACAAACATTTATATACAAACAAGCGCAAATACACACATACTAACAAACACATATACACATGTACACTAAAGAACACACACAAACACATACAAACTAACAGATGCTTTGACACAAATGCATACATACAAACAAGCACATGCATATACACAAACAAAATATGCTTTGACGCAGACATACAGGGAAACAAGCACAAACACACACATGCTAACTAACACAGTCATGTACACATACACACACTAAAGAACAGATATAGTCTAACAGATGCTTTGACACAAGCATATACATACTTGTTAGGCACAGGCATGGCTGAGTGGTAATAAACTTGCTTCCCAACCACATGATTCTGGGTTCAGTCCCACTGCATGGCACTTTGGACAAGTGACTTCTACTATAGCCTCAGGCTGACCAAGCTTTCTGAGTGGATTTGGTAGGCAGAGACTGAAAGAAGTCTGTTGTGTATATATGTGTTTATATATATGTGTGTGTGTGTATGTCTGTGTTTGTCACCCCCACCATCACTTGACAGCCGATGTTGGTGTGTTACCTAGCAGTTCAGCAAAATAGACTGATAAAATAAGTACTACGCTTACAAAGAATAAGTCCTGGGGGTGATTTCTTTGACTATAACCCTTTAAGGCAGTGATCCAGCATGGCCGCAGTCACATGAGTGAAACAAGTGAGAATATATATATATAAATGGATGTGTGTGTATATATATATACATACACTCATGATAAAACAGACACATAGAGCCCAGTGTAGCTCTTTCCAGCTTGCCAACTCCTGATGAACCATCCAATCTATACCTGAAGGGAGAAAACAGACATTAAATGTTGATGATGATGATATGTGTGTGTGTATATATATATTTCGTTTTCCTGTCTTGTTTTCCGTCCGCCACTACCCTCTGCGAAAACAATTTGATTTGTGTTCGTGGGAAGAACCATTTTAACGATGCGTACTGCCTTAATACTTCGAAACGCCGGAGTTTTAATGGTGGCAGCTGATGAAGGGGATGTTTCTATGTGGCCTGCTTGTTTGTTGCACCTTGTTTACCATTTTTGTCCTTGTTCTTTTGCCACGTCATGTACCCAGTTATGTATCTATATGTACATGTGGATGAACGTATATACATACATGTACATATATATGCATATACTCATATATTGTTTATATATATACATATATATATATATATATGTGTGTGTGTGTGTGTGTGTATATACATATGTGTGTGTGTATAATATATATATATATATATATATATATATATATATATATATATATATATATATAGTTGTATGTAGGTTTAAAAAAGCTTATGTCTGTGTTGTTACTCTTCTTGTGTTAATAACTTAGGATGACAAGAGCAAAAATAATTAAAATCAAAATGGAAAGTGTGACGACAAAGTCAAAACCTGTAGTTGTTGTTTAGCTCCTCCCTCATCCCTATTCCACCTGAATACCCTAGTCATTCCTGATTGAGAAGATCTATTATCAGATGTGTTCCAGGCATGACCATCCTGTCTTTCCATCTTCAGATATAGTTAACATAGAATTATATTAGTTGGTGTGTCCTTTCAAATTTGTTTTTAAAGGTAGTCATAGCGTGGACAATTAAGAAATTTGGTTGCTATTTCTAGTGAACTAACCCTTTAACATTCAGATTATTCTGCCAAATGTAATACTTATTTATTCACATTTTGTAAAGTTAATTATGTATTATCTTGTAGCTTCCAGATTTTGAAGATGTGATTGTTTATTTTGAGAATGACATTGTAGGTTGGGTGTGAGAGGTTGGATCTGGCCATTTTCAACTTAAAGCAGATGGAATATTTGGGCCGGATGTGGCTGGTTTAAGTGCTAAAGAGTTAAATTACCAATGAAAGGTATTTTTAACCACAGCTTTTACTAGTTTCAGTTATTTTACTATGGTCATGCTGGGGCATCACCTTGAAGGGCTTTAGTTGAAAAAAATCAATCCCAGAACTTATACTGATACTTATCCTATTGGTCTCTTTTGCTGAACTGCTAAGTTACAGGATGTAAACACAGCAACAACGGTTGTCAAGTAGTGGGGAGGGACACAGACATAAAGACACACACACACACACATAGATATATACATATGTATACAATGAGCTTCTTTCAGTTTCTGTCTACCAAATCTACTCACAAGGCTTCAGTGAGGTCGAGGCCATGGTAGAAGACACTTGCCCAAGGTGTCACGCAGTGAGACTGAACACGGAACCATGTGGTTAGGAAGCAAGGTTCTTACCACACAGCCACATTTGTGCCTGTTCACATCCCTTTTTTTTCTTCTTTTCAATGACCGTGTATCAGGAACCTTCACAAGCAAACTGCAGCTTGCAGGAGTTACTGAATGGCAAAAAAATTATCTTGAATGTTTTTTTAGCTGTTGATAAGCCATGTCTCATGCTGCTCAC
>NC_068981.1:103849875-103857186 GCF_001194135.2 Octopus bimaculoides
GTTGTCAAGCATTGGTGGGAGACACACATATATATAGACAAAGAGATATGTGCGTTGATCAAAGGATTTTACCAATCCACCACATTTATAAGAATTTCTTATATAGACACAAGGTTAAAAATTTTATGGGGAGGAGCTAGTAGTCAAATCAATCATGATACTTGAATGAGGCTTCATTTTTTTTTAAATTTCATCAATTGGATCCTGGGTATGACTTTAAACTGCATTCAATAGTAGAGCCCTGGTTTAGAAGTTCCAGGATTTTGAGAAGTGTGGGACCACCCCTTAGCCACTATTGATCCCAGGTGTACCCTGACCTGGTGTAGTAGCACCTGTGAAGGTCCCAGTTATGGGTTAATTAGCATATTGGGGCTTGCCTGCCTATGCATTTGAAGACGGATCTGGCAGACTTTGCAAAAGCAACAGAGGGGAAGGCAGCCACAGCAGTGCATTGTGGTGTGTAGAGAGGTTGAGTCAGATGAGGCAAGTAGGACACCTTGGTCGTCCACTGCAGTCATTTCCATCTCCAGTTGTTTTGACCTGGTCTTGCAGCTGGATTGATGATGGTTACAGATGAGAAAGAGTGTGGTCGGTGGTACACAACTCTTCTTCACTTTAAATAAAGACGAGCCATTAGTCATTGTTTGGATGACTAGATGATCCTTGTCACTCCAAGAGACACACATGATTTTACCAATCTCAGAATGATCAAAGCAAAGATGGCTCTGGCAGAATTTGAACACAGAATTTAAAGATTTAAAAGAAATACTGTATATGATCCATGATCATCCAATGTCTAATAAATTCTTTATTTAAGATAGTCATGTGTGATTTGTGAGTGATTTGGTTGCTATTTCTAACAAACTGAATACCCACAGTGAAGTTTCCTCATTGACTTTGGGAAGGAATGTGTGTGCATTTGTGCTTATGGTGGATATTCTTTATGGAATTGTTCTTCTGAGACATGTCTCAGCTATTTCCAAACGCTTTGTTTCTGTGTTTCTTTGTTACAATGACTGCTGAGGTTAATCTCTTTTTGTTGGAAGTCATCAATCACTTAAGACCAGGGCTGGTGGGTGGCATTAATCCACCCACCTGTTTCAAAAGTGAACAACAATACTTTGCAGCAAGATGCTACTTTTTTTTTCCTATTCTTTCTCCTCTAACTTCCCATTATCACATCACACCAGCCAGGAGTAAGGTGAGAAAAAACAAAACAAAAAACAAAAGAAACAATAATGACGATAATAATAATAATAATAATAATAATAATAATAATAATAATAATAATGATAATATAATAACAACAACAGAACAAGATAAAAAGGTTTAAAGAAACAAGAAAGGAGAACACTTTTAGTCCTCCATTCTTTCATTCATTATCTGTTTGTTTTTGTTTAATTTATTTTATTATTATTTTTTTTATAAGTGCTGGCTGCTTGCTTACAAGTTAAACATGTTTGAAAGACAAACAAAGAAGGTACATATAAACGCAGGGAGAAAAAAACAGCTACCCTTTCTTTCTCCTATTTTTCAATTGTTAGATGAGTGTGTATAAAAGGGGTTTCAAAAAACAAAAATAATGAAATAATAAAAACTAGAAAATTTTTAAAATTTCATTCAGGTTTAACTGCTCAGAAAGAGAAAATAGTTTGTGAAGTAGAAAAGGAAGAAAGTTGTTGTTGTTGTTATTATTCATTGTTTAGCCCCAGGTCAAACCTGTGAGAACAGAACTACCATATTTCCTGGTGTCGAGCATGCTCCAGATTTTCTTCATAACCTATTTTGAACTCCTGAAGAGTGTTGTTATATCTGTTCTAAACTTAACATGTTTCATTTCTACAGATGTAATAGACAAAATGCAGACTATAAGGAATCAGCAGGATATATATATATATATATATATATATATATTATCATCATCATCATTATCATCGTTTAATGTCCATTTTTCCATGCTGGCATGGGTTGGATGGTTTGACTGAGGTCTGGAGAGCCAGCGGCTGTACCAGGCTTCAATCTGATCTGGCAATGTTTCTACAGCTGGATGCCCTTCCTAACTCCAAACACTCCGAGAGTGTAGTGGGTACTTTTTACATGCCACTGGCACAGGAACCAGTCAGGTGGGCCTGGCATCAATCGCGTTCAGATAGTGCTTTTTACATGCCAGCAGCACAGGAGCTAGTCAGGGAGTACTGGCATGGGCCACATTTGGATGGTGCTTTTTACGTGCCACCAGCATGGGAGCCAGTCAGACGAACCTGGCATTGACCATGTTTGGATGCTGCTTTTTATTTGCTACCGGCATGGGAGTTAGTCAGGGGGCACTGGCCACAGCTACAATTTTGGGTTTACTTGACACAGCAGGTCTTCTCAAGCATATCATATCACCCAACGCATCAAGGGTATTCTTAAATGGGCCAGACATGCAACACTGGCATTGGCCATGGCTGCAATCTCACTGTAGTTGCCAGCTCTTCTAAATCACAGCATATTTCCAAAGGTCTCAGTCCCCTGTCATTGCCTCAGTGAGGCCCAATGTTACTATGCCAATTTGTTTTTTTTGTATGTACCTGTCGTGTGTGTCACACTTACTCCAAACAAGTGAATGGCAAAGTGAGAAAGAGAAGGACAGAGAGGAAGTAAGAGGGAAAGAGAGAGAGTGAGAGAAAGAGAGAGAGTGAAAGAGACAGTGAGTGATGACGGGCATTCGTTTTGTGTTTTTAATGTTTATCACATCGCAAAACAAGTAGATACATAGATCGAAAGAAAAGTTGATACATAGATACACACATTGCTAAATTAAAAATGGAAGAGAGGAGGGACATAGAGGAAGTGAAAGTGAAAGAGAGAAAGTGAGAGAGATAGTAGACACATAGACCCAAAGAAAAGTTGATACACAGATACATAGACACATTGTTAAATCAAAGACAAATAACTACAGCAAATATTGGATGTCACTTTCACCTTTCATTACCACACGAGGATAAATTTAACTTGCAAGTGGTTGAGTACCTCACAAACAGATATGTATTTTAAGGCTAAATAGTAATTCTGCTTACATTTGCGTAACAGACATTTTGGTTGGATTACATAGTTATCAATTTTACACTTCTTTCTATATTCTGTAACTGTCACAATATAGAAGCATTTCTCATGGCACCAACACACAATTTACAGATGCTTACATTTTTTATGTTTTCTGTGAATTTTTTCACGGGTTCAGCTAGTTATTATTATTATTATTGAGTGAGAGAGCAGAGCTTGCCATAAAAGTGACACTGGGACAAAATATACGAAGCCCAATATACCCATCATGACTACCTGTCTGATAAGGGTACACCAAGCACATGCATCATAATCACATGTGCGCAATATGGTGATCTCATATCAAGATAAACAACACATGACCTTACAGGTGGGGCCCAGTTAGAATTTTTTTCAGGTCAAGTAACACATCCTACTCAAATGGTCCTTGAATAAGGGTTGTTTAAGGATGTTGAATGAAACACACATGTTTCCAGAGGTAAATTATTCAAACTCCAAAGAATTTCCCTCAACACATGGCTATGATGCTCCCCCACTACTTCTGCTCATGATCAGAGATACACATATCGTGAACCACCAAGAGACATGCTCAACTGGTTACAGTCAAGCAACTGACAAGCAAATCTGTGGTATTGAGCAGAATATTTGCTGTAGCCCATCTTTTTTACCAAGACAAAATAATGTACATGATATCAGTATTATTATTATTATTATTATTATTATTATTATTGAAGGTGGTGAGCTGAAATAATTAGCATGCTGGGTAAAATATTTAACAGCATTTCATCTATCTTTATGTTTCAAGTTCAAATTCTGCTGAGGTCAACTTTGCTTTTCATCCTTTTTGGGTCGATAAAATATGTACCAGTTGAGCACTGGGGTTGATGTAATCAATTAGCCCCCTCAGTCCTCAGTCAAATCGTCCAACCCATGCTAGCATGGAAAGCGGACGTTAAACGACGATGACGATGATGATGATATCACAGGTGTTCATTGATGAATTGACTAAGTCATTAGAGGGTTGGATAGCATGCTTTGCAGTATTCATTACAGCTCTTTGTATTCTGAGTTCAAATCATGCTAAGGTCACTATGTCTTTCATCCATCATGGATCCATAAAATACCAGTCAAATATGAGGATTGATTCTTCTCTCTGTCTCCTTTCCCTCTTTTTCTGAATTGGTCACGTTGTGTTAGGAGAAGGGTCGTGAGAGACCAATCACAGGGCTCCTTTCTTCAGAAATGGACAAAGTTTGTATGACACTTTAGCAACCACTTCACATAGAAAAGCTAATATTCTATGAGAATCTTAACAAAAACAGTCTGATGGAGCACAGCACTGATTGGTAACAAGAATCTACTGAAGGGTCGCACTAATATCTACAAGATAAACTTTTATATGTGCATGTTCTGTTTAAGTCAATTAAAAAGAAACTAGAAATAGCTACCAAAAATAATATGAACTAGCAGACCAACTACCTCTGTTTAAAGTGAATTCAATATTTTGATTAGCTCATTGATAAGTGGCATTTCTTTTTTTCTTTGTTTCTTCCTTTTCTTTTTATGAAAAAATGTAATCTTACTTCAGAAAAATTAATTCAGAGGAAGCAGAAATTTCTAAATCTTTGCATTTTTTCCCCTTCTTTTTGTTTTTCCTGAAGTAATATTTCACTGTTTTTCTTTTCTTTTTTCAGATATGTTTTTGGAAACATATATTTTTTGACCACTGGTTTTTTACCAGCTGCCTCAGCTGCTTTACTTAGTATTTGTTTAGAAAGAAAATCCAGGTATTTCATTTATTATTATCACTATTCATCATCATCAGCATCATCCTCATCATCATCGTTTAATGTCCACTTTCCATGCTGGCATGGGTTGGATGGTTTAACTGGAGTTGGTTACGCAGAGGATTGCACCAGACTTCTGTGTCTATTTTGACATAGTTTTTTATAGTTGGACTCGCTTCCTAACAACAACCACCCTGTAGAGTGAACTGAGTGCTTTTTCTATGGCACCATCATGGATGAGGTCAGTTTTGGTCTAGTTTTTACAGCTGAATGCCTTCCCAAACACCAACAACTTTACAGTGTGGACTGGATGCTTTGTACATGGCACTAGCAGGGACACCAAGTAACTTGCAAGACAAAGATTCTTTAATAGGGAAGGGGAGAATTGGAGGAGGGGATCTCGTGCCAGATGAGAAAGGTGATGAGTGTGACAGAGAGACAGATACGGATGTCTTGCTGTGGAGGAGGTACATGGTTACTTGGCTAGAAAGAGAAAGAGAGAGAGAGAGAATGAAACTATTATTATTACTATTATTGATATCCTGAAACCACATAAAAGGTATTGGTGTGAGTGCTGATGCCATGTAAAAAAACACTGGTGATAGTACCACATAAAAAGCGCCCATTATACTTTCTAAAGTGGTTGACGTAAAGAAGAGTATCCAGTTGTAGAAACTAAGCCAAAACAGACTATGGAACATAGTGTGACCACTGGCCTTCCCAGTTCCTGTTCAGTTGTCTGACCCATGCCAGCCTGGAATACAGATGTTATATATTGATGATGATAATGATGATGATTGATGTTGTTCTTGCTGTCTCCTGAATGTTGCTTTACTGTCTTTCTTTGGCCAGGAAAGCAGGTAGCTTTCCTCTGACCAGTAGCTATGGTGAAAGAGGTTGTGCAGTGGATACAACTGAAAGGACTGAAGACACACTTTCCTCTTCAGCCAAGACCTCAACATTTACTCTTTTACTCTTTTACTTGTTTCAGTCATTTGACTGCGGCCATGCTGGAGCACCGCCTTTTAGTCGAGCAAATCGACCCCAGGACTTATTCTTTGTAAGCCTAGTACTTATTCTATCGGTCTCTTTTGCCGAACCGCTAAGTTACGGGGACGTAAACACACCAGCATCGGTTGTCAAGCGATGGTGGGGGGACAAACACAGACACACAAACATGCACACACACACACACACACACATATATACATATATACGACGGGCTTCTTTCAGTTTCCGTCTGCCAAATCCACTCACAAGGCATTGGTCGGCCCGAGGCTATAGTAGAAGACAGTTGTCCAAGGTGCCACGCAGTGGGACTGAACCTGGAACCATGTGGTTGGTAAAAAATTTTATTCATAAAGGAAGGTGAGGATTGAGAGGAAGGTGCTGTCTTCCAGTAAATTTGTTGAAAGGTGGATGAATATGATGAGGATGGCGTAAGTAAGTAGGCCTACTCTAAGCTGGCGTCTGTCAGCTGAAGAGGACATCTGATGAGAGGGTAGCATAGGAATTGTGGAATTCCTTGGTTTCCTCTGGGAGATGTTTCCTCTCCATTGGGGAATTTTGTTGTTAAAATATTTTTCTTAATTATTATTGTTTTTTTTTTAATTGTCTATACATGTTTATATAAATTCCCACTGTACTTTATTCTAGATGATTTTTGTGGCTCTTGTAGCTAAGAAAGAAACTATTATTGTTGTCTGTGACATCATTATTTATGGTAAATGGACATGTGTAACACAATTCTGGGGATTTGATTTACTGCATTTGATAAGTTATATGAAACAGAAGTTTTCTCTCTCTCTCTCATTCTCTTTTCCACTCTCTTTCTCCCTCCCCTTCTCTCTTTGTTTCATTTATAATGGCTAAGTGCCCACCTCATTATCTTGGAGTAGAAAAAGAACAAAGTTTGTTGTTGGACATTATTTTTATATTTGGTAGTTTAGTAAATGCAGTGCATTCATTATTTCTAATGGCTTTTTTTCTGTGGATGAAAGATTTAGAAGTGCTGGCCACAAATGTGGTACCAATGGATACATTTTCAAGAATTGCAAAACAAAAAAAAAAACAAATAAGTGAAAATTTTATGAGCAAAAACAGATTTAAAAAATAAGGATGGTTGCACAGACAGACAGATTTGTTAATACAGGCAGTAACATTTTAACAAGTCCAAGTGGAAAAAATTGTAAGTGAAAACAAACAGCAATTACAGAAACTCACTGTTTGTGAGTATTGATTACCAACCAAAATGAAATATTATGCTTGGCTCAGCTCTTGAAAAAAAAGAAAAAACACGGTAGAGGTGTATCACAAAAGCTTGTGCCTCCTTGCCTGATGATTTCATCAAGGAAAGCAACATACCTGTTTTCCAAAAACAGATTAGGCTTCCACATGTCCTTAAAGGAGCAGTTTGAGAATATATGCCCTAAACCAGGGGTTTTCAAACTGTGGTCCGCAAGGACAAGACAGGGGC
>NC_068981.1:103857321-103862317 GCF_001194135.2 Octopus bimaculoides
GGCTTCCACATGTCCTTAAAGGAGCAGTTTGAGAATATATGCCCTAAACCAGGGGTTTTCAAACTGTGGTCCGCAAGGACAAGACAGGGGCTCCATAGACAGCAAATACTTTTCATGGGCAATTTGATTCTAAATAAATGTAAAAATATGTGTTATTTTAAGCAAATATTTATTTATAAATTTCATAAGCTTCCACATGTCCTTAAAGGAGCAGTTTGAGAATATATGCCCTAAACCAGGGGTTTTCAAACTGTGGTCCGCAAGGACAAGACAGGGGGTCCATAGACAGCAAATACTTTTTATGGGCAATTTGGTTCTAAATAAATGTAAAAATGTGTTATTTTAAGCAAATATTTATTTATAAATTTCATAAGCGTTTATAAGGGGGTCCCTAAAGTAAAGCCTGAAATATAAAGGGGTCCGCAAGTCAAAAAGTTTGAAAACCCCTGCCCTAAACAATTGACTTGGATAGGATGTATGGAAGAGTGTGATTGGTTTTTAATACTAAAGACAAGGTAAACAAACAAGTATAGAAAAAGCACTACACACCTGATTACAGACTGGTACTGTTGTATATGGGGAAACAAAATGTGGGCTATGGCTAGCAACATTGGTTTGGATGTTACTCTTTAGCTCATCATTGCCTTTGTAGTACAGTATGAACCATCGATAAAGCTCAGAAGGAACATGCAACATGTGCTTGGACAAAGTTTACATAGACATGCAGTCATAATAAAAACATTCCCCCCTCCCCCCCACACACACACATACACACTGAAGACCACAAGGCTATCTTGGTGTTGTATCCTATTGAGGGTGTCAAGAAGAAGGCAATTAGACTGGTGGTGCAAATAATAAGCCTGTAGGAGCAAGAGTCACTTGAGGGCTTTCTGCAGAGAAGCAGAAGACGAAAGAAGGCAGCGGACCACAGCAAGCCTTGAGGCTGAAAACCATAGTTGTGTTACTGGTTGTAACTCTATATCATTGTGGATGCCTTGTTTTTAGTGTTATAAACACTTTGGGGCTGTTGAAAAAGGTAGATCATCAAGAAGCTATGGTATTTTTACCTGCAAGAACTGGCCAAAACTAGTGATGTGCATGTGATCAACCCTTCAGCATTTAAACTGGTCATATCCAGCTAAAATATTTACCATTTTATGTTAAAACTGGCCAGATCTGGCCTCTCACACCTACCCTACAATGTCATTCTAAAATAAACAATCACATGATCGAAATCTCAAAGCTATGAGATAAAGTGAAAACAATGTGTATAAATAAGCATTATATTTGACAGAGTAATCTGAGTGCTAAAGGGTTAAGAAAAAGATAGATAGAAAGAGAGGGTGTGTGTCTACTTGAGACATAGGTACAGAAGTTTGTTTGCTAGCACTGGTTAGTCCTCATTGAGCAAATAGTCAATTAGTTGAATGATCTGGTTGAAAAGTCGTGATCCACAAAATCATTGTTCAAGATACACTGCATCATGCTGTGGCTTATCATATGAGGTGATTAAGGCCATTTCTGATTATGTATGGTTTGGTTTTGTTCGATAATTTTTCTGCTCCTATTATTGACATAATCTTCCTAATGATGTATATGCTCTCTAATAAGAAAATGTTCTGTTATTTTCCACTGGTAATGTTTATAATGATAATGTTTCCTTTATAATCATTATTGTTATCTTTATAATGAATAAAGAAATAAGAAAGGACATATCATCGTTGTTGTTAGGAAATCATTATTGTTATAATGTAAGAAATTCTCATTGTTTGTAATAATATAAAAAATATTCCTTTAATAATAAGCATCATCATCAGCCTCCCCCTCACCATCAACAATTTGCTCTTCCATGCTAGTGTGAGTTGGATAGTTTTCTAAGGCTGGATGCCCTTCCTCTTGTTAACTCTTTTAGCTGCCATTTACAAGAGACAGAGACATTGTACCTGTATTAAAACTTGGTTGGTTACACATAGGTGTAATTGCAATAACAGTAGTATAACTGATTTTTTTTTTCTAACATTTACTTAAGCAGAGAAGAGCAGTGCCCTTGACCCCTCATTTTTGTTCAGGAACCCTGAGATTGGTTGGAGGAAAAGGAGAAAGTCATCCTCAAACCAAAGACCTGATCCAAATGCCTGCCACAAAGTTGTTGGCACTCCGTCGCTTACGACGTCGAGGGTTCCAGTTGATCCAATCAACGGAGCAGCCTGCTTGTGAAATTAACGTGCAAGTGGCTGAGCACTCCACAGACACGTGTACCCTTAACGTAGTTCTCGGAGATATTCAGCGTGACACAGTGTGACAAGGCTAGCCCTTTGAAATACAGGTACAACAGAAACAGGAAGAAAGAGTGAGAGAAAGTTGTGGTGAAAGAGTACAGCAGGGTTCGCCACCATCCCCTGCCGGAACCTCGTGGAGCTTTAGGTGTTTCCGCTCAATAAACACTCACAGTGCCCAGTCTGGGAATCGAAATCGTGATTCTATAACCACGAGCCCGCTGCCCTAACCACTGGGCCATTGCGCCTCCACCTGCCACAGAGTAAACTCCGCTAAAAGGTGATGGTATTAAATCAGTTGACAGTTCAGGTCTATCCATCAAGAATTCACAATGCAAAGAGCCCCACAACAAATGCTGCAGGATATTTTATTCCATCCTGTAATGAGTCTACTAATTTGCCACCTTTTAAGATAATATTTATCTCCACTTAAATGTGGATGTCCTGTTAGAACAAACTGTACTACAGAAGTTACCATGAGAGAAACTCTCACAGTGGGCTTTTGGTGCAAAATGCACTCTAGTGATATAAACGAGTGTACTTTGCACCAAAAAGCTAATATGAGAGGTTCTCTCCTGATAACTTCCTCAATATAGTTTGTTCTAGCAACATCCATGTTTGAGTGGGGATAAATATTACCTCTCAGTATTAATACTGCCTCTGTCGCTAATATGTACCTTTTATTTCAGTTGGCCTTAGGGTTCTGGATCATCAAGTTGAACTTTTTGAAAAGGGCCTTTGTAGGTTGAAAAATTAAAAGAAGAGAAGAAAAATATTAAACTATGTTATATTAGCTGTTTTGATACCAAGCCACTTGAGGCTATTGTGGATCTACAATACAATATTCTTGTTTTAAAGATGTCAAAAATTATATATTCCTACAAAATTTCATGTTAGTTATTGTTCTAAACACCAGCTTAATGTAACAAAAGTATTGTTATTTTCAAAATTATTTGAAACAAAAGCAGTGTATTTTAGTAGAATATGGTTGTTGTTGTTGGCACTCTGTCGCTTATGACGTCGAGGGTTCCAGTTGATCCGATCAACGGAACAGCCTGCTCGTGAAATTAATATGCAAGTGGCTGAGCACTTCACAGGCACGTGTACCATTAACATAGTTCTCGGGGATATTCAGCATGACACAGAGTGACAAAGCTGACCCTTTGAATTACAGGCACAACAGAAACAGGAAGTAAGAGTGAGAGAAAGTTGTGGTGAAAGAGTACAGCAGGGTTCATCACCATCCCCTGCCGGAGCCTCGTGGAGCTTTAGGTGTTTTCACTCAATAAACACTCACAACGCCCAGTCTGGGAATCGAAATCGCGATCCTATGACCGCGAGTCTGCTGCCCTAACCACTGGGCCATTGCGCCTCTGGATAACTACATTGTTTTCGTTTTCTAATCTGTTGAAACATAGTCATAGTGTTTTTGTTTTCAACATGGTCACTGATTAGTAAGTTTTTAATTGACCGAATGAAGCTCTCCTTCCACCTTTAGTATATGCCAGGTGCTTGTTTTACCACCTCAAGAATATTGAGGGCCGAATACAAAAACACATGTGCCCGATTCAGTATTTGACCATTCATGCACATCAGTCTCACCACTCATATCCACCTTTCATAACATTTGAAAAACAGGCTTTCTCACACCATTTTCATTCTTCCACTTATATTCTATGATAGGTACAGGCATGGCTGTATAGTAAAAAGTTTGCTTCCCGTGCACATGGTTCTAGGTTCAGTCCCATTGTGTTGTATGTTGGGTAAGTATCTTATACTATAACCCTGAGCCAACCAAAGCCTTGTGAATGGGTTTGGTAGACAAAAACTGAAAGAAGCCCATCATTTGTGTGTGTGTGTGTATTTATGTGTATATATTTATGACTACATATATATATGTGTGTGTATGTACACACACACGCACACACTCTCACACGTCAGAGTCACTCCCCCATATTCACACATACACACTCACACGCACCATTCTCATATACACAAACATGCACACTCACCTTCTCTTGTTGGGACCACTAGCACTATTATTATCTCCCTTTCTTCCAACCTCTTTTTTTAATTATCTCCTTTCCTTTCAACCTCTTTTTTTCCATTCATTCACCATGTTGGATCACTGCACTCTACAAGTTTTTTCATTCTTTCTCTGTTTATTTTCTCTTATTTCTTTCGGTTGAAGAGCATAGGCTTGAAACGTGAAAGACGTTTTCATTTTTCCTGAGCATCAAACCAATACACTTGCTTGTTGTTCATACACCTGTCTTTGTCATTTGTTTTTCTATAAATCTCCACTATATACATATATATATTTACGTATGTATATATATATATGTATATGTCTATGTATATATCATCATCATCATCGTTTAACGTCCACTTTCCATGCTGACATGGGTTTGATGATTTGACTCAGGGTTGGTGAGCCAGATGGCTGCACCAGTCTCCAATCTGATCTGGCAAAGTTTCTACAGCTGGATGCCCTTCGTAACGCCAACCACTCTGAGAGTGTAGTGGGTGCTTTTACTTGCCACCTGCACGAGGGCCAGTCAGGCAGTACTGGCATCGGCCACGCTCAAATGGTGCTTTTTATGTGCCACCTGCACAGGAGCCAGTCTGGTGGCACTGGCAACAACCACGCTTGAATAGTGCTTTTTTTACATGCCACAGGCACAGGAGCCGGTCAGCAGCCCTGGCAATGATCATGCTCG
>NC_068981.1:103862594-103869556 GCF_001194135.2 Octopus bimaculoides
GGTTATGGTCTCACTTGGCTTGCTGGGTCTTCTCAAGCACAGCATATCTCTATGGATCTCGGTCACTAGTCATTGCCTTGGTGAGGCCCAATGTTCGAAAGTCGTGCTTCACCACCTCATCCCAGGTCTTCCTGGGTCTACCACTTCCGCAGGTTCCCTCAACTGCTAGGGTGTGAGACTTTTTCACACAGCTATCCTCATTCATTCTCGCCACATGACCATACCAGTGCAGTCGTCTCACTTGCACACCACATCTGATGCTTCTTAAGTCCAACTTTTCTCTCAGGGTGCTTACACTCTGTCATGTATGCACACTGACATTACATATCCAGCGGAGCATACTGGCTTCACTCCTTGCAAGCTTACGCATGTCCTCAGCAGTCACGTCCCATGTTTTACTGCCATGTAGCATGGCTGTTCACACACATGCATCATACAGTCTACCTTCTACTCTGAGTGAAAGGCCCTTTGTCACCAGCAGAGGTAAGGGCTCTCTGAACTTTGCACTGGCTATCCTTACTCTAGCAACTACACTTTCAGAACATCCACCCCTGCTACTGACTTGGTCTCCTAGGTAACGGAAGCTATCAACTATTACTAGTTTTTCTCTCCTTGGAATATGACAGAAGCTGTTCTCTGCACATTTTCAGTGTTTATTACTCCTGAGCATTTGCTACACACTAAAACTATCTTCCCAGTTAGCCTTCCATTGATATTGCTGCACCTCTTATGTATCCATAGCTTACACTGGGTACATCTTACCCCTACCTGGAATTGTTCAGTATACTCGTTGCCAACCCTCACCTTACTGACAGCATCGCTGTACATGGCTTGCACAGCTCTCACTAACCATTCATCTATTCCTAGTTTCCTCATTGACCACCAGATAAGGGATTGGGGGACCCTGTCAAAGGCTTTCTCCATGTCAATGAAAGCCAAGTAAAGAGGCTTATCTTTGGCTAGGTATTTCTTCTGCAGCTGTCCTACCAGAAATATAGCATCAGTGGTACTTTTCCTGGCACGAACCCAAACTGCATCTCATCTAAAATTACTCTCTCGCTAATTAGTTGGGCTATGATCCCTTACCTGATCCAACAACTTGATACTTCTGTAATTACTTGTATTTAATGTGTCACCTTTACCTTTGTAGCAGTTGACTATGGGGCTGCCATGTATATGTATGTTGCTGTCTCCTTGGTGTGACATCACATGATAGCTGTAAGTGAGTGTTACTGTCATGCAAGCAATGTCCTTTGTTTCTAAACCTTCATTCTTCCATGAAAATATGACGAGCCATGGAAAAATATTACCTTACTTGGAAACAAGTGAAGGTTGGTGCTTGGAAGGGCATCCAGTTATAGAAAATTTGCCTCAATAAATTCTATCCAACTTATGTGAGCATGGAAAAGTGAACATTAAAACAGTGATGATGATGACAACGACGATGACGATGAGCAAGCCCAGATCTCATTTTTTTCATCTCTATTAACCCTATTGCCTCTTTTGTGACTAGACCAAGCTGAGTAACAGCTGTAACATCTCTTGAAACTTCCTGGTGTGATTTACTGGCAGATGATGTTTGAGACCAAAGAACACTAATGTTTACACAAAGCATGAAGTAGCAAGCTGTCATGGACTCGTCTTTCAAGGTGTCAAGTAGTAAGCTTGCTGATTGTTTCCTTTTTGGCATGGATTTTGATGGGTTTTTCTCTTTTATATTTTTTTAAAATGCTATGAGAGGTCCATCACCTTGATCATGATGTCCATCTATGCAAACACTACTTCTCTGTGTGCTGATTTGAGTAAGATACCTGTGTATGTTAACATCATCATCCTCATCATTTAACATTTGTTTTCTATGCTGGCATGGATTGGACAGTTTGACCAGAGCTGGCAAGTAGGAGAGCTGCACCAGGTCCAGTCTGTTTTGGCTTGGTTTCTACAGCTTGATGCCCTTTCTAACACCAACTACTTTACAGAGTGTACTGGGTGCTTTTTACGTGGCACAAACATGGGTGCTATTATGTGGTGCCAGTACAGAAACTTTTTACATGGTGCCATCATGAATACCAGCCATAACCTTCTGAAATAATTACCCAAGAGCCAAATTTATGAAAGCAGTTAAAAGGGGCATACTTAATAAAATGAATGTGTGACTCCAAGCAGTATCCTATTCAACCGAAATGCCACTGAAGATCCTCCACATATATTCTGAGTTGGACATTGTACATACTTATGCTGGTGCCAAATAAAAATATTATCTATTTGTCCTTTTCTGCTTTTTAAACTGTAAGGTGTCATTTAAGGAAAATTTGGTTGCTCTTTATAGCAAATTGACTAGCCACATAGCTCACTTGCTGGTTTGTTGTCATCCTGATGATGTTGTTGTTTAACTCCAGATCAGCTTTGAATGAGTGAACTTAGGACTAAAGAAAGTTATTTTAGTTGTAACCATCCCATCTTTACATTTTGTTCTTGTCAGATGACACAATCCAATTTATCCTGGTTTTTTAAAAGACAGTAATAGGTTATTCTAGAAAGATCTGGTTGTTATTTTTAGCAGGACAAGAGGTTACATAGAGGCACTCTTTCTGGCTTGTAGGTTGCCATTAATCCTTCTAGAGTTGCTGTTGCAATTATTCTCAATATTTTGACAATTATTCTTCAAAATTCTCAACATAACCAATGAAACAGCAACAGGTTAACATGTCGTCATCTCCTATAACACAGCTTTTATGGCAGGAACACTTTCATTTGAAAATATATTTCTTTTATCCAAAGATATATTCTAATTGTTATGGAACAAAATTTTCATTTTCATACAATAATTTTAAGCAAAATTGATCGAATATCAATATATGTGTCTATGCAAGGTAGAACCAAATAACAGTTTTTATGATAACATCAGTAAATTAAAGGGTCACAGTGTTGGATTGTTTTAGCACTCTTTTACATATTGTTTGGGCAGCTTTGATGATCCATTCACCATCAAACAAGCTCTCACCTCACTCATTAGACCACAAGATAATAGAACTCTCTCTCTCTCTCTTTCTTTCTTTCTCAACTACAGTACAGTGTGTCTTTTTGACAGATATGTCTGATAAAATCCAAAGAATTTTTATTGCTTGACAACTAATAAACTCAGACAAGCATCCAAATGTGTGCTATTCTACACCTTCCTTAACTCTCCTGGCAACGTTGTAGTAGCACGACTGGCTTCCTGTGGTATTACATGATATACAGAGGAAACTCACTTGTGAGTTCCTTCCTCTCCCATTGCATTGCCCATCCTTCTCCAGCAAATGCACCATTATTTGTCACACAAGTACATATGCATACAAATGATTATTTAGAGTTTTGTACCGGTGCTTGATGTTCATTTTCTTAGATTGTTTATGATAACATTTCTAATGAAATTCAATCTTCTTTATCAATTAATTCTAGATGTAATCAAGAATTTGGAGTAATTTAGTAAAATAACATTTTTTATATTAAGCTAGTATTTGGAATATAACAACTGGTCCTCAAATAAATTATATGCTTTGCTGGATGTGCAATGTCAGTGTGCATATACGACAGAGTGTAAGTGTCTTGAGAGAAAAACTGGGCCTAAAAGACATCAGATGGGGTTTGCAAGTAAGATGACTGCATTGGTATGGTCTTGTGATGCGTATGCATTAGGACAGCTGTGTAAAGAAGTACCAGTCTCTAACTGTGGAAGAATTAGACCTAGGAAAACATGGGATGTGGTGTAGCATGATCTTCAAATGTTGGGTCTTACAGAGGCATTGACAAGTGACCAACGCCTTTGGTGGTATGCTGTGCTTGGGAAGACTTGTCAAGCCAGCGTCATGTAACTGGCACTTATGTCAGTGGCACGTAAAAATCACCCATTACACTCTTGGAGTGGTTAGCATTAGGAAGGGTATCCGGCTGTAGAAACCATGCTAAATCAGAGTGTAACCTGGTGCAGCTCTCCAGCTTACCAGTTCCAGTCAAAATGTCTCACCCATGCCAGCATGAAAAGCGGATGTTATATGATGATGATGATAAAGGGCTTGTTGATTTAAATTTGAACACTTAAAAATAGGAGATTTTGAATTACAGAATCAAAAATGCTCTACAGAAGGTTGTTATCAAAGTGTTTTGTTACCATATTTATGACAAAATACTCCAACCACTTTACAGAGTATATTGAGTAGTTTTACGTAACACCGGCACAGCTGCTTTTATGTGACATCAGCATGGGTGCTTTATAAGTGGCACCAGCACCATAAAGCCTGCAAGATTAGGATCACCTTTTTTTAAATTTTTATTTTGAAAATAGTGCAGAATTCAATAAAATAATTTAACATTATTCAGCTGATCTTTAGAATATAAATTAACAGGAAAGTTTGATGCAAGATTTTAATTTAGATCACATCAAACAGGAAGTTTCCATCATAGGTCCCAGGATGGTCTCAGGTTGGTGTTAAAAAGGTCAAATTTATGAGAATGAACGGAAAGCCAGTCAAGAGTAGTGTATGGAAATAGTTTCAGTGGTGTGTGTCTTGCAGATATGACCCTCTCTCTCTACTCTTTAAATTGTTTTTTCATTCAGTATATAGACAATATCACTGATTTGTGTGCATGTGTTTGGTGGTATAACACATGTAATTTGCAATTTGAATCAAGTTGTTTTTTTTAATTCTTTAAGTTTAGAGTTAATAAAACCAAGATGTTTCCATTAAATAACATTAGATATGTATGTATGTGTGCGTTTGTGTGTGTGCGTGTGTGTGTGTGTGTGTGTGTGTGTGTGTGTGTGATCATCATCATTTAATGTCTATTGTCTATGCTGGCATGGGTTAGATGGTTTGTCTGAGACTGGTAAATTGTAGGGCTACACCAAGTTCCAATCTGATATGGCATGATTTCTACAGCTGGATGCCCTTCCTAATGCCAACCAATCCAAGAGCATAATGGGTGCTTTATATGTGCCACCAGCATGGGTGTCAGTTACGTGACACCACCATCAGCCATGACTATGATTTCACTTCGCTTGATGGATCTTCTCAAGCACAGCATATAGCCAAAGGTCTCGGTCACTTGTCATTGCCTCCATAAAGCCCAACGTTTGAAGATCATGCTTCACCAGTAAGTATGATTTATTTATATATATGTCAGATTTTGTGTGCGTGTGTGTGTGTGTGTGTGTGTGTGTGTTTGTCTGTAACCCTGCATAACTTCTGAAGTTCACAACTGGTTTTCTCCAAACTGGGAACATACATAACTTATGTTCCAGAGATGTTTTTAGACTCTTAAAATTTTTCACATAATGAATAACGGGCCCTCTGGGAGCAGAAAACACCCTTTCCTGGGTTTATTTCAACAAGGGAGATAACACTTTGTGAAGTAACTGTCTGAAATTGATTGTCTCTTTTACATACAGCGTGATTAATCCACTGAACATTTTTAATCTTTTTAAAATGTTACAATCAATTAATGCTTTTTATTGACATGTAATTATTAACAGTGCCATCTCAGTTCATTGTATGTATTTCTTAAAATTTACTAGGAATTTGATATTATTTATCTCTTTTATTCACATTTCATTATTTCTTGACATAATGTCCCCAAAGAGATCCTCCATTGGTTGAAAAATTATCATAATCTCAATTGGCTGTGTGAAAGAGCAATACTGGCTCCAGAAAACAGCACTGAAAATAAAATTAATGAGCAGCTGCTGCAGTACCTTCCTGGAAGTGCTCGCATCTATAAGTCAGTTGATACAACCCCACATCCAGAAGAGGTGGTAAATTATCCAACAGAATTTCTCGATTCATTGGAACCTCCAGGACTATCTCCCCACAGACTGGAACTTAAAATGGGAACTCCAGTAATGTAATTGAGGAATTTGGACCCACCAACATTCTGCAATGGGACACACCTGATGGTAAAGAAGATGATGCCACATGTTATTGAGGCCACCATTCTCTCTGGATGTAGAAAAGGAGTGGATGTTTTCATACCCAGGATTCTTCTCATTCCATTAGGAGCAGAAATTTCTCTTTCATTCAGAAGAGTGCAATTTCTTATTCATATCAGCTTTGCAATGTCTATCAATAAATCTCAGGGTCAAACACTGTCTGTGGTAGGACTTCACTTGGAAGAGTTATGCTCCTCATATGGGCAATTATATGTTGGCTGATTTAGAGTGGGAAACAAAAAAATATCTATTTGCATTTGTTTCACAAGGGAAAACAAAGAATATTGTTTACCAAGGGGTTTTGCAGGAATTACTTCATCCTACAATGTGCTCCAGTGAAGATGGATACCATTTTGGCATAATACCAACAAACCCAAAGACTGCATCAACAAAGCAGTTTCCTGCATAGACTTTAGTATCAAAACATACTCTCCAATTACTCCCACCAACCATGTGGTAAGCCATTACACCTCATTTTTTTCAAGTAATTTATTACTACTTATTCTTATGTGATTGCATAGGCTCCGTTTGTGTTTCTTATTCCACAGCCACACCAAAAGTCCAATGTCAACCCTTTGCCTTCTGTAACATTTCAACAGTTCACTTCCATGTTGCCGTCTCTCATTGCAGCCCCTTTCCAGAATGTACCCATTTGCATACAATATCTCCATTATGCTTACATTCATTCGACTGTCAACCATACAATGGTTGACAGTCAACCATACAATGTTAGATGCAGTGCCAACTGCTGCAAAGGAAAGTATATGCACTGATAGCTTTTTTGTGCTTTCAAAAATCACGCCCCCCCCTCCCCCCAATGTCCGTGACATGTTAGGGCCTTGACTCCTCCAAATGGACGCATGACATGTCGCTTAGTTGAATTAGCTCCACAAATGTTTTGTCGTCAATGCTGCACTTTCCTGTATCACGTTTCAACATAACTGTAATATATATACACACTGTGCCATCTTAATCCCTATATATATATATATAT
>NC_068981.1:103869985-103871467 GCF_001194135.2 Octopus bimaculoides
TATATGAAATGATATATATGTGTATTGTGTTATACCTTTAACTCAAATTTATTTGTATGTTATCGGTTGAAATAATATATTCATGTATAAAATTTTATACATGAATATATTATTTCAACCGATAACATACAAATAAATTTGAGTTAAAGGTATAACACAATACACATATATATCATTTCATATAAGTTCCGAATCAAGTTGAAGTGAAAATTAATACGATTAAAAATTTCAAATATATAATATAGGTCGATATAAAATAAAAAAATAAAAAAATGAGGTACAATAAAGTAGTCCATCGGTTAAAAATCAATGACAAAACTTTACCATAAGTTTTCCTCCACCTTCTTGAAACTGTATAGAAATAAAATAAATATAAAAACAATAGATAATAACAAGTGTAATAGTTTGTGTTAGGGTGATTTGAAACCTTGAAGATTGGTTTTGATACTGCAGCCTGTTTGACTATTCTAAAATAGCACTTTTTTTTTTTCTTTCCATTATTTGCATAGGCTTGTCTAAGGCTGGTCCATATTGTCTATATAAATTTGCTCTTATATAAAAAATAATTTTTCCCTTGATGCATGTCTTGACATTTGTGTGTAAGTTTACCCTGACGAAGGTGTCATCACCAGTTTGCACTCTATTGTGTTTAGAATACAGTGGTGTACCCCTGAAATGGCCATAGGTGTTGTACGTGTTTTTCGTGAAATTGATTTTACCAATTGATACCTACTGGTTGCTGTATTTGTCTTTTGACCCATGTGTTTGTGAACTTTTGGACATGGTGAGCAGAATTAAATCTTACATACTTTACCTGCTGATACCTGCTGGGTGCCTGTATTCACTCTTGTATATACCTAACTGATACGGACTTACCTATTGATGTCTACTGTTTTTAAATTATAAAATATACCTGAGGGAAGTATAGAACTTTATATTTTAACTCTCAATAGTGTTAAATCATTTTAAAGTTTTGTAATTGATTTTTAACCATTGTACCTCATTTCTTTATTTTATTTTATTTTATATCGACCTATATTACATATTTGAAATTTTTAAGCGTATTAATTTTCACTTCAACTTGATTCGGAACTTATATGAAATGATATATGTGTATTGTGTTATACCTTTAACTCAAATTTATTTGTATGTTATCGGTTGAAATAATATATTCGTGTATAAAATTTTATATTATATGTTCTATTTCTTGCATCTTACTTCTTATATATTTCTTATTCTTCTATTTACTTTATTTTCTTACATTATCTTATATCTTTTTATTCCTTATGTTTGATGGATTATGTTGTATTTCTTATATATGTTTACTGAGGGGGTGTGATATGTTAAGTCGTTAACCCAGCATTTTTATTCTATGACTAATACTTTACTCTTGTCTCAATTATTCTGAGCACTTCTCCTTGCAGCCCTGTATAAAATCTATTAGTTTCATAATAAGAAACTATTAATATTACGTACATATAT
>NC_068981.1:103872639-103877904 GCF_001194135.2 Octopus bimaculoides
TATGTACATGTATATATTCTTTTATTTTGTTTCAGTCACTTGACTGTGACCATGCTGGAGCACTGCCTTTAGTCAAACAAATCAACCCTAGGACTTATTCTTCGTAAGCCTAGTACTTATTCTATCGATCTCTTTTTGCCAAACCACTAAGTTACAGGGACGTAAACACACCAACCTCAATTGTCAAGCGATGGTGGGGGAACAAACACAGACACACAAATACATATATATATGATGGGCTTCTTTCAGTTTCCATCTACCAAATTCACTCAAGGCTTTGGTCAGCCCGAGGCAATAGTAGAAGACACTTGCCCAAGGTGCCATGCAGTGGGTAAACACAGACAATACCCACACTTTATGGGTGTTGGTTGTGAAAAATAAAACAAATTGAAAATTGAAACTGACTTCATCCATCCATCCATTTTCTCTGCCCGCTGCTCCTGGATGAGACTTGTGGGGGTAAAGTTTTCAGGTGCTTCATTGATAGGGTCCTATCAGAAACTACCATCATTAGACTTTCTTGCTGGATACCCAAGCATGACCAATTGAGACTAAGGATATTATCCAATCATCTCATTCTTGGTCTACCCCCAGGTCTCATGTCGGTTGGCTTGAGCTTAAAGAACCGGTCTTGTGATTCTAACCAGTGACATTTTCTAATCACATGTCAGTTTGAATTTCTCATTGGTTTGACTTAATGGCATTTTGAGGTAAAAAGAATTGATAAAAGCAGAAAAAGAAAACAAAAGGAAAGAAACTAATGAAATTTAAATTTTACAATTGCATACATCCATACTGTCTTGCTCTCATACATGCTACATGCATAAATTGCTACATGCATTTAGTATGCAGTTGTTCACCTTATTGTCAAACATTTCCACCATCACCACCACCACCACATCTGCCACCGCCACCTCTCAAGCCCGTACACACACACAGACACATACACTGACAAACAGAGAAATGTTTCAGATTCAAGGGAAATGATACAATACCATGTTGTTAATTCGTTGGTTATTATCATAAATAAGTAAGATCCCTGAATAATTTCAGATGCTACATATTCTTTCTGCTGTGTTTGAATTGCTGCACATAAATCTTGTTAAAGATAAAATATATAAATACATACACAGATATGTGTGTGTGAGTATGCACACATATGTGCACGCATGCCCGTACATGTGTGCGCGTGTGTGTGTGTGTAGCAATTGCATATCTAAATGGCAGCACTGTCATCATTACTCATTTATCATTTTGCTCTTACTTCTTGGACTTTATGTATGTGTGGGTATTTGGATGCATACATATAAATAAATGCATGTTTGTGTATATGTTTATCTATTTATGTATATATCTATCTAACTATCTGTCTGTCTGTCTATCTGTCTCTCTCTCTCTCTCTCTATATATATATATATATGTATATTATATTGTTCTTTCTCTCTTTCTCTCCCTCTTCCTATACATGAGTGTGTATGTATGTGTGTGTGTATATATATATATATATATATATATATATATATGACATGAATATATGGATGTACATGTTAATATGAATATATATGTGTAAGGAGAGAGAGAATTGGAGAATGTGTGTTTGTGTATTTTCTTTCATATCTATGTATGCATGCACAGCCCACCTACATGTATGCATGTGTATGTCTACATACACGCACACACACACACATGCTCACATACATGCACATACATATATCATATGCATGTACACGTATTAATATGAAGCTGACTCATTACAATATGATTATTTCCTAGAAATAACGAGAGATATATTGACATGTTCATTTTGTCCGCTTTCTTGAACCGATCTGATTTATTACTTCAAAAGGAGAAAAGTAGGAGTATCCGTGATTCATACTTAAGTTTTTACTGATCACCTGAGCAGTTTCATATCTATCTAATTTCTTTTTCTTTGCTAGCAAATATCTTTATGGTAACAGCAGATGGTTTTTGTTTTTTAACTATAATTTGCCTTTGTATTGTACTACACATAAAAGTTATTGTATATATATGTCTAGTTTGCTTTTTATATGTTCCCTGCCTGAATGTTATTTTGACTTAACAATTGTTTTTCAATCACATGGTGTTCATTAATTATCTAATCTTTAATCAATTCTTTTGTCCTACATTGAGAAATCTACAATCTTTTATAATTTTCATGGAGAATTTTTGAAATCTACAATCTTTTATAATTTTCATGGAGAATTTTTGAAATCTACAATCTTTTATAATTTTCATGGAGAATTTTTATTCTTTATTTCACCATATATGGTGGAAAGCTATGCTTTGCTGATGAGGTTACAATATGCCTGAAACATGCCAGAAGTTGTTTCTTATATTTGACAGAAAATGTCAAAATAATGTTAGTCATTGGCTAATATTCTTTTTCTTCATTTCATACTTATATCACATCAAATATATAATCCTCCTTTTGCTAAATATGTTAGTTATTATCTTACTTATAAATCCACTCTTTAACCCTTTTGATAGCACTCTACCCAAGAGTACCTTTCATTCTATAATACAAACTCCTTCCTTTAAAGTGATCTAAATTAAAACCTTCCATCAAAATTTCATGTTAGCTTAAGTTCCAAAAACCAATTTCTTAATGACAAGTTATTTTACTAAATTCTTCAGTATCTCAAAAAGTAACTGAAGCAAAGGCAGTGTATTTCAACAGAAATATAGGGACAGAAGGTTTAATTAGCCTTTCTGTTGTATATTCATTGTGGAGGCACAATGGCCCCAGTGGTTAGGGCAGCGGACTCGCGGTCATAGGATCGCGGTTTTGATTCCCAGACCGAGCGTTGTGAGTGTTTATTGAGCGAAAACACCTAAAGCTCCACGAGGCTCTGGCATGGGATGGTGGAGAACCCTGCTGTACTCTTCCACCACAACTTTCTCTCACTCTTTCTTCCTGTTTCTGTTGTGCCTGTAATTCAAAGGGTCCAGCCTTGTCACACTGTGTCACGCTGAATCTCTCCGAGAACTACGTTAAGGGTACATGTATCTGTAGAGTGCTCAGCCACTTGCATATTAATTTCACGAGCAGGCTGTTCCGTTGATCGGATCAACTGGAATCCTCGATGTCGTAAGCGACAGAGTGCCAACAACAACAACATGTATATTCATTGAGAAAGTGCATTTGTCAAGTAGCCCCTATTTGCATAGTTGAAAAAGAAAAAAAAAGGAAAAGAAACTGAAAATTCATTGCTAATCATTATCAATGTCACATACTTAATGTATGAATTTTGTTTATATGCTTATTACTTGTGGAATTTCATTCCAGGGAAAATCCTTTTAAGACATTGACTTTTAAACAACACTATCTCAAACCAGGTGAACCAGATCACCCTGTTGGTGAACAAGAGTGGTAGATATTGATATTTCGCTGCTACTTCAGCTCATCAGCACTGTATACCCAAGTCAATTTCAATTGCTCGTATGAGGTTTATATGCAGATAATGTAAAATTTATCTGCTGATATGTGACAGTGTTGCAGAAGTAAACCAACTTTAAATTTTGAATTAGAAGCATCTCTAACAATGCAAACATTACTGCTGTCACATACTTGATATATGCGTTTTGTTTATATGTTTATTAGTTGTGTAATTTCATTCAAGGAAAATCCTTTGAAACAAATCACACTGTAAGTGAACAAGGATTGGTGGATATTGATATTTCATTGGTATTTCAGTTCACCAGCATCATATACTTGAGCCACCTCTAAATGAATTCGAGTCACTGGTCTGAAGTATATATGCAGATGGTGTAAAATTTATCTGTTGATATGCAACAGTTCTGCAGAAGTAAAACAAAATTGATTTTGAATTAGAAGTAGCCCTAACAATGTAAACTTTACCAAAGTGTATAAACAAAACACATTAAGTATGGGATATGGGTAATGGTTTAGATGATTAGAGCTGCTGCTAATTTCAAAATTCATAGGGTTCATACTTATCTTCAATTTCCATAGCATTAATTGGATGATTGATAAATCTTCCCCTGGGTAGGACCTTGATTCTATCATCAGTAGATTTTCATTTGCCATGGGAGTAATTGGACTTGCCACTAGCAAGCTTGTGAAATACACATAAAAGTGCTGCAGCTGCTGTTGCTTACAAGAGTCAACTACAACTGCAACGGTTAGTGTTTAGTGCTAAGCAGACCAGGTCATTGAAGAGCTGAGTATGTTAGTGAAAGATACAATGGACAGCTAGTGATAAGACATATGCAACTGAACCTGCTATTCTTAACATAAGCACAGATATATCCATGTAGTGCAAAGCTTCTTCCCAACCACATGGTTCCAGATTTAGTCCCACTGCCAACCAAAGCCTTTTGAGTAGATTTGGTGATTTGGTAGGTGGAAACTGAAAGAAGCTCATTGTGTGTGTCTTTGTGTCTGTGTTTGTCCCCTCCACCACCACCACCACTTGACAACTAGTGATGGGGTTTATATTCCTGTAACTTAAGTGGTTTGGCAAAAGTGATCAGAAGAATAAGTACCAGGTTTAAAATTAAACAAAGTACTAGGGTCGATTCATTCAACTAAAAATTATTTAAGGCAGCACCACACTATGGCCGCAGTCTAATGACTCAAACAAGTAAAAGATAAAAGATACACAGAAACCTGTGCTTTGATGTAAAGTTTCTTGGTTAAATAATATAATGTCTGATAAAAGGAAATCATTGCAAACTTTTGTTAAATTTTCAAACTGAAACATATAATGTGTTTAATAACATACCTAACTCGAAAGATACACACATTGTGAGACATATATACACTCATACACTCACAGTCATATACGAAATGTGACGTCGTTGTCGTCAACCAGCCCTGACATACATATAGTGTATTTAATAACGTACCTAGCGTGGGAAGATACGCACATTGTGATACATATACACACTCATACACTCACACACATACATTCACAGACAGATTCACAATCATATAAAAATGTGACGTTGTTGTCGTCATTGTGGTTGGAATTAAAAGTGAAAGTATAAAAGTGAAACAATATGTCACAATACTATATAGATGTTATTCTTTCACTTTTATTCTTTGAGTTTTGACACGTAATACAGAACCAGTGCTAATGTTGCATTGTTTTAATCCAAAAAAAATTACATGTTGACACTCACGGGGTCTCATAGTATTAGCCTGTAAAATTTGATTTGATTTGGTTGAGCCATTTGAGAATGCATTCAGGACAGACAGAGAGACAAAAGATTTTATATATA
>NC_068981.1:103877914-103880407 GCF_001194135.2 Octopus bimaculoides
TATATATATATATATATATATGTATGGACAAGGACAGCTGTGTGAAGAAGTGTTGTACCCTAATGGTAGAGGAAATCTGTGGAAGAAGTAGACCCAGGAGGACATGGGATGAGATGGTGAAGCATGATCTTTGAATGTTGGGCCTCATGGAGGCAATGACAAGTGACTGAGACCTTTTGTGATATGCCGTGCTTGAGAAGACCTGTCAAGCCAAGTAAGATTGTACTTGTGGCTGATGCCGGTGTCACATAATTGGCACCCATGCTGGTGGCACATAAAAAGCACCCAATATACTCTTGGAGTGGTTGGCATTAGGAAGGGCATCCAACTGTAGAAGCCATGCCAAATCAGATTGAAACCTGGTGCAGCTTCCTGGCTTATCAGTTTTCAGTCAAACCGTTCAACCCATGCCAGCATGGAAAACATGTTAAATGACTATTATTATTATTATTATTATTATTATTATCATCATCATCATTTACTACCTCTTTTATAATTATCGTTTAGAATTTAGAAGTCATGTGACTAAGTGGTTAGGAGTATCCAGCTCATGATCATTATTCCCAGTGGCACACTGTGTCCTTGAGCAAGACACTTTATTTCACATTGCTCCAGTCCACTCAGCTGGCACAGACGAGTTGTACCCACCATTTAAAGGGCCAGCTTTGTCACGATCTATGTCATGCTGACTCACCCCGAGAACTATGTTTAGGGTACACATCTTTATGGAGTGTTCAGCTGAGTGGACTGGAGCAATGTGAAATAAAGTGTCTTGCTCAAGGACACAATGTGCTGTCAGAAGTCAAACACTTGAGTTTACGATCATGAGTCAGATACCCTAACCACTAAGATAACGGGGTAATACTGTTTGTAAGGAAGAGGGTGAAATAAAATTAATTAGAATAAAATAAGACAATTTGAGGTATGAAGAGGTTTAGTTTTCATGATAGATTTAGGGTTATAAAAGTTTTAAAGGTTCATTGGTGTAAGAGATTAAGGATATATTAAAGGTTTAGGTTTATGGATATGGAAGTGGATATAAGAATAGAAAGGTAGATAAATAAGTTGACAGACAGAAGGGTAGGACGATAGATAGATAGACAGAGAGACAGACAGATAGATAAAATGATAGACAGATAGACAGACAGCTTAATATACAAAATGATAGATAGATAGATTAACCTACATGTGGCATGTAACCTGTAGAGAGCCTTGTTGCTGGGTGCTATAGTTTATCTTGTTAGCGCTTTCGAATCAATTATTCTTCATTAAATGTTCTTTATTTTTTGTTCATATTTGATGATGGTTACTGCTGGTGCCAGTTAAAGGTTCTATGTAATGCAAAAACACCCTGCAAGCTACAATAGACAACATAGTAGAAATTAAACTTAAAAATTTATTCTTTCGGTGCAGTCTGGTACCAAATGATCCATGGCTGGTACTGGTTCATGGTCTAGTGGTAGCGATGGTGGTGGTGGTGGTGCTGGTGGTGGTACTGGTGGTGCTGCTGCTCTAATGATTCGGGCTAACAATTATAATTGTGCTAAATACATAATCACCTTTTACAGGTGTATAAGAGGAAAAAGAAATGTCAATAGAATGCAGTCATGTGAATATATAAAGATCAATTAAAGTAGATAGCGTTAACCTTACACCTCTTGTATCATTGCTGCATTTATTTTTAGACATTGTTTGTTGCCACCAACTTCAGAAAGGCATGAACTCTGATTATGTTCAATTTTCTCTCCTATAAAACCTTCTGTCTCAAGCAGAGCTATTTCTAGCCCATCTTAATTAGAAATCTTGCACATTCTGCACACAGCTTGCCACTAATTTCAAAAACTTGCTTTAAGCACTTCTGGTGGTGTTTGTGCGAGAGACCTTTTCTATAAATGACTTATTCCCAATTAGTTTCTTTTCTCTTTGCTTTGCACATTGCAAGTGTCTCTGTTTCCCTCCACCTTGCGGTTGGTTGGGCAGCTATGATTTCCTTGGTAACGTTGCTTGCCAATTTAACCAACCTCCAATCACTTCTGCCATCCTATTAATCCAATTGGACAATAAATTGGCACCTTTCCCCCTGTAGGGGGAATTGAGTCACTCTTTGCCATTGTTTTAAATTATTTATCATCATTCATGTTTTATTTATATTTGTTGTTGTTGTTGCTAAATTTCATTGCTTTTTCCATCCTTGTTACTATCTTTCTTTTTAGATAATAATGATAGCTTTGAGGTAATGGAATTTGTTCTTCATTGGGTAGTAGTTATCTTTGAAATAAGAAAATAGCAAACCAGCTTTCAGAAAACATCCCTCTCAGTTATTGATTTTGCGTGTGTGTGTTTGTATGTATTTTAAAATGTTATATATACATACATTTCTGTATATATATATATATATATATATACACACACACATACACAGAGGAGAGAGAAAGAAAGAGATGGAGAGAAACATTATATATTTATATAGATAGATGCTTGTGTGTATATATA
>NC_068981.1:103880695-103888195 GCF_001194135.2 Octopus bimaculoides
TGTTTTAAATTATTTATCATCATTCATGTTTTATTTATATTTGTTGTTGTTGTTGCTAAATTTCATTGCTTTTTCCATCCTTGTTACTATCTTTCTTTTTAGATAATAATGATAGCTTTGAGGTAATGGAATTTGTTCTTCATTGGGTAGTAGTTATCTTTGAAATAAGAAAATAGCAAACCAGCTTTCAGAAAACATCCCTCTCAGTTATTGATTTTGCGTGTGTGTGTTTGTATGTATTTTAAAATGTTATATATACATACATTTCTGTATATATATATATATATATGATGTTGTAAATTAGATTTTGTTTTGCAATTCATATTTGCATTAACCTTCAATTCCTTTCATTTGGGGATTTTAAAGATTTGTTGGGTGTTTTCTTTGATTATTTTTCTTAGATCTAATGATTGGTGTAAAATTGGAAGATATCGTTTGGCTCAATGTAACATGTTACAATTTCTGGGATCGTGGATGACTATAAATGGGATCTTTTTTTTTTTTTTTTGTGCCTTCCCTCACATTATGAAAGTTTCTTGAATAAGTCAGGGACTGCAATTTGTTTTACCTTGTTAGGATATTCTTTTATTCTTTTACTTATCTCAGTCATTTGACTGCAGTCATGCTAGAGCACCACCCTAAAAGGTTTTAGTTGAACAAATTGACACCAGGACTTATTTTTTAATATTTTTAAAGCCTAGTATCTATTCCCTTGGTTTCTTTTGCTGCTCTGCTAAGTTACAGAAACATAAACACGCCAACAGTGAGCTTCTTTCAGTTTCCGTCTACCAAATCCACTCACAAGGCTTTGGTCGGCTTGAGGCTACAGTAGAAGACATTTCCCAAGGTGCCACACAGTGGGACTGAACTCGGAACCATGTGGTTGGGAAGCAAGCTTCTTACTGCACAGCCATGCCTGCACCTATTCTTTTATTCTTTTACTTGTTTCAGTCATTTGATTGCAGCCGTGCTGAAGCACTGCCTTAAAGGGTTTTAGTTGAACAAATCGACCCCAGAACTTATTCGTTGTAAGCCGAGTACTTATTCTACTGGTCTCTTTTGCCAGACGACTAAATTATAGAGACATAAGCACACCAGTATTGGTTGTCAAACGATGGTGGTGGGACAACACACACACACACACACACACACATACACATATGATGAGCTTCTTTCAGTTTCCATCCACCAAATCCACTCACAAGACTTTGGTTGACCCTTGATTATAGTAGAAGACACATGACCAAGGTGCCATGCAGTGGGACTGAATCTGGGACCATATGTTTTGGAAGCAAGCTTCTTACCACACAGCCACACCTGCAGCTATGGTTAACAATTTTTTTTTTTTTTTGCTATTTTTGTCTTTGGAGGCATATTTTGTTCAGCCAATGACCTCCTTCTCACTTACTCTGACTATAGTACATATACATTTTTCCATATTAAATGGGATATTTTTTGTTGAGGATGGATGGTAAAATCTAAAGTTGGGGGTGGGTTGCTTTTGCAGTAGGAATCAGTTGTAATGGTCTCAATTTCCTTAATTACCAAAATGTCCCCAAAACAACGTCCCCTTTCTTTCATTTCCCTTATGAAACTGATCAATTCATAATTGTTATTGATTAATTTGGCATGGTTTTCTTTACTTCTGTTCCAAAACCTGGCATGGTTTTCTTTACTTCTTTTCCAAAATATAAAGCAGTCATCTAGGAATCTTTTTCAATTTTCTTTTAAATAAGATTGGGAATGCTGATCAAAAGTAATTCCAGATTAGGCATAGATGTGTCATGTGGTTGCAACTTTTGTGCCCATTGCCATCTCTTTTATTTGAAAGTGATATTAGTTATCAAAAAGGAAGTTATTTTCTAGAATGAACCATAATCTTTCTTGTATAAATTTGTATTGGAATCTCTCTTCAATTCTGTGTTAGTATTTGTGTATCCAAAATTCCACTTCTTCCAACTCTAACCCAAGGGGATCATTTGTGTAGAAGTTGATCACTTTGAAACTAAGGTTGTCTCTATATTTACTCTTCCTGGAACATGGTTTAAGAAGTTCATATCTCTGATGAATCTAGGAAGCATTTTGTATAATGGTTTAGATATGTTGTCCAGTAAATTGTTTAATTGTAGATCATTTGATGTTGGCCCTGCAACAATGGGGTGCAATTTTAAATCAGATGGTTTATATGTTGTGCATGGCAGTCCTTTAAGCTGTTATGAACCATAATTTTTCTTGTATAAATTTGTATTGGAATCTTTCCTCAATTCTGTGTTAGTATTTGTCTATCCAAAATTCCACTTCTTCCAACTCTAACCCAAGGGGGTCATTTGTGTAGAAGTTGATCACTTTGAAACTAAGGTTGTCTCTATATTTACTCTTCCTGAAACATGGTTTAAGAAGTTCATATCTCTGATGAATCTAGGAAGCATTTTGCATAATAGTTTTGATATGTTGTCCAGTAAATTGTTTAATTATAGACCATTTGATGTTGGCCCTCCAACGATGGGGTGAAATTTTAAATCAGATGGTTTATGTATTGTGTGTGGCAGTTCTCTAAGCTGTTATGAATTTCTTTAGATTTATGTATTTTTGGTAGTCTACAAAAGTTGCTTGCTTTTACCTAATTTTTTTTTTCAGTAGATTGCTTTTGAATTAGTCCGTTAACTTACCAGTTTTGTTCTTGTTTTAGAAATATGTTCTAAGACCCTTTTCTTGTAATGCATCTTGTTCATTATCACAATGTTGCCTCATTTGTCAGCTTCTTTAACCCTTTAGCATTGAGATTACTTTATCAACTGTTATGCTTATTTATCTACATTTTAAAAAATTAACCATGAAGTATCTTGTAGCTTCAAGATTTTGAAGATGTGACTGTTTATTTTTAGAATGACATTCTAGGGTAGGTGTGATAGACTGGATGTAGTCAGTTTCAGCATAAAACAGATAGAATATTTGGGTTGGATATGACCAGTTTAAATGCCAAAGTTTAATGACTATAGAGGAATCTTTCCAGAGGCATTTCACTGCCTTTTGCTTGTCATTTGCAATGCTTGATTTTATACAATTTACAGGAATGTTTGAGTTTGCTAATCCTTTTAGACATGTTACATTATTCCTCTAAGTGTTCATTCTTGTTCGTTAGAACTCTAAATCCCGTTTTGTGTTTTTACAAATAATGGTTCTTTATAACTCTTCTTTTAAATGAATTCTTGTAGTTGAAGTCTTCCATAAAATTGCTCAGTACCTTTTATAAGATCTGTTGTGTCAGGTTTTAGACTTGGTGTGAATTTTAGTCCATATTCCAAAAGTTGTATTTCATTTTTCATGAAATTTTCTTGTGATAAATTCATTACCTTTGGATTAATTGGTTCAGTATTTCCTTGAATTTTTGTATTGTTGATGTTTTCTTTTGTCTGGAACTACTGCTTTCTAAAAAAAAGAATTTTGTTTTGTAAATTATTGGTACCCTGTCCATCTAGTCTACTTTCCCTTCAGAAGGAGAGTGTCTAGTTGTTAATGTCTTCTATCTTTTATCTTTTACTTGCTTCTGTCATTAGGCACTGGCCATGCTGGAGCACCACCTTCAAGATGTTTTAGTCGAATGAATCAACCCCAGGACTTATTTTTTAAGTCTGGTACTTATTCTGTTGATCTCTTTTGCTGAACTGCAAGGATGTAAAAACACCAACACCAGTTGTCAAGCAGTGGGGAGGAACAAACACAGATACAATGATACACACACACACCATCATTATCATCATCATCATCATCATTTAATGTCCATTGTCCATGCTGGCATGGGTTGGGCGGTTTGACCAGAGCTAGCAAACAGCAGAACTGCACCGGGTTCCAGTCTTTTTAAAAACTTTTGTGTGTTTCATTATGCATATAATTATTAATTTTCAGTAATTCTGTTCTGTAATTTGCTAATTAGATTCATACTCCTGAAACCACAGATCTCTTCAATTTCAATACTTGATTTCACTTTTTTTCTTTGCACATCTTTTTCCCATCGATCTAATGAGTATTCTTTTGTCATTCCATTTGTTCATTTGGTGATTTGTTTCAGCCTTATGGCATCACATTTTTCAAATTTGCTTTTATGTTTAGATAATCAAAGTTGTGGTAGGGTGATTTCCACTTCAAATTACTGCTTCAGTAAAAAAAAAAAAAAAATGAGTGTCTATATGAGTGTGTCAATGTGTGGGGCGTGGGGTACACAAATGTCATCCCAGACATGCTAGAAACAACAGGTAAAGGACAGGATTTCTGAGATAACTTCCTTGTAAGTTTAAATGGAAGATCAGGTTTTGAAATACGCTCATCAAAAACAGGAATGACAAATAAGAAAAGATAATTTCCATAGGATTTTAGCTGTAATTTAGCACAAAGCAAAAATATAACATAATTCATACAGAACTTTATCTGTGTGTGTGTGTGTGCCAAAGGAAGTTATTTTTGCATACCTTTCTTAATTCCAAAATAAGGAAATGTAGTGAAGTTGTAATATGTTAACAGCAGGTCTCCGTACATTATAATGAGAAATTGAAAGAGAAAGATAATGCCTAATTCTACACACACGTGAAACATGTGACGAAAGTGAAAATGACCTAAAAATTGTACGACACGACCTCATTTTGGGGGTTCTCAGCATCCCCTTCTCTTCCGCTTTCCCCCTCTCTTTGTGCCACTTTCTTTCACCTTCACCTATAGAACATACAGTATCAATTTTGTGCTGGCTTTCTTTCACTTTCAACTATAGAACATACACAGGATATGAAACATCAGTGTCTGTCTCTCACCCACTATCCGTCTTTTAACTTCTGTAGAAGCTTGTTTTCTGTCTCTGTTTCTTTCTCTTGTCTCTGTCTTTTTCTCATTCTGCATTTCACTCAATCATTCTGTAAAAATAAGTTGTATGTACGTGTATATGAAATGGACGTGTGTGTGTGTGTGTGCAAGAGAGAGTGAGTGACTGAAGATGTGTGTCGTAATGATGGATGTCTTTTAAAGTATACACTCATAGAGAAACTGTGACATCATCGTCATCGTATAAATGCTTACGATAGTTGAGTTATGGAAAAGATTATAATTTTAAATTTTTGTAATGGGTATTGTCAATGAAAATAAAGTTTAGTTGGTAGCTGAAATAGTACTGAATCTGTTGATACTCCATACGTTAAAATTGGCAACTTGGTTTTGGAATGCATAAGGAACATATGCACATATACATACAAACTCTGTTTTATAGTTATATATATATATATATATATACATACACACGTGAAACTCTGAGTAACAGGTTTTGTGATACTTTTGCTGCTTTTAAATAAAGTATATATACATGCATACATATATATATATATATATATATTCACATACACACATATATATGAATGTTTATTTTTATGTTTAGTTATAAAAACAATTTTACATTGACTTGGTGGGTTACTCTATACTTTTTTGGTATAAATTTATTATTTTTATACAAGAATATTGTTGACAGTGATGTCAAAGTTTTGTCCAGCTAACTCATTGTCGAACATCAAGTAAAGTTGTATACAGTCATCACCACCATACAAGCAGTTTGTTTCACCTCCAATTTGCCATGTATACACATCCAGCCATGGAGAAACATTGCCCTACCTGGAAACAGGTGAAGGTTTGTAACAGTAGGTGAGTATGCAGCCATAAATTTTGCCTCAAGAAATTCTACCCAACCCATGCAAACATAGAAAAATGAACATTAAAACGATGAGGATGTTGATGATGATGTGTGTTTGTTTGGTGACATTTTCTGGATGCCAGTATAGTAAATAATGCTGTTAAATTGTTGTTGAAGTTCAGCTTCAGTTAAAAGGTGTTCTGGACATCAGTTATCAAAATGCACTGCAGCTCTTGCTGCCCCATCCTTTTTTTTACCCTGTTGGTGTCTTTGTTCTTTTCTCTTTTCTATAGATTGTTTGCTTTTTGCATAGAACCAAAGTAGGGTATCACATTTGTCTGCTAGTACTCAAGAAGACCCATCCTCTACAGCAAAAGTGTTAAGGCAGCTCTCCCACTGGTGAAGTGGATTGGCCTGTAAGAGTCCTGTGCTGGTGCCACATAAAAAGCACTTGGGCCAGTATCACATAAAAGCACTTGTGCTGGTGCCACATTAAAAGCACCCAGCACACATTGTATAAAGTGACTGCCATTAGGAAGGGCATCCAACTGTAGAAACCAAGCCAGATCAAACTGGAACCTGGCACAGCTCTCTGGCTTGCCAGCTCTAATAAAATCATGCAACCCATGCCAGCATGGGAAACATATTAAAGGATTATAATGATGATGATGTAATGAAGTTGATGATGATGATGATGTTGTTGTTGTTAGTGGTGGTGGCAGTGGTAGTGGTGAGGAGGAGGAGGATCATAGTTTTATTATTTTCCTTTTTTGTTTTGCTGGTTTATTTTTCTTTTCCATTTTGGCAATTACATTACATGCCCTTTTCTCTGTGTGCCCATTACCGTCATGAAGTCCGACCTTCAACTTAGTTTGATTGGGTCAATGAAAATAACGTAACTGAAGAGTTGAAAGTCATGACCTATCACCTTTTATTGTAACACTGCAGTTATTCAGTCACAACATTCATTGATAACTTGGAACAACACCCACTCACCACTCAATATTTTATAAATTTAATCTTTTCATGAGAATTGCATCATGGTTCTCTATTTATTTCTGGAATATCCTGTGTTGGCTTTGTTTTCTTCTCTTTTGTGTCTTTTGTATTAAATATTTTCCAATTTATGCTCTTTTTTTTTTACGTGATTTATTGTTGCAGCTGATGGTGTCTTCACACCATTCTCAGATTACGTATTTTTACCCTCATACAAGCTTTCTCTTTCTCATATCCCATAGTGGACCCTCCACTCCTCAACCAGATCAGCAATAGCCATTTTTATTTTTATAAATATTCATTTGAAGTTCAAAGCCTATCAGAAATTATAAAGTACAGAGTAGTTGCTTTCAAATTATATATATAAATACATATACAAGTATATTATATGTACGTATATATATGTGTGTGTGTATACGTGGTCTTATCAATAAGTATCCGGACTGTTGCCATAGAAACAAAGCAAAAGCACACAGCGTGAAGCCGCTTGGCATAGATTGACCTTGAACTCTGCTGTATATATGTGCTAAGTTTTAATGTTCTAGCTCACTTCCACTGTTTGCAACAGTGCTTGGAATGAAGATGTGTAGTGTGTGACTGTTGCAATGAGTATAACAGAAAAGGTTGAGCTGAGAATTTGCATCAAATTTTGCCAAAACCTTTGCGATACCTGCTCAGAGGCCTACACAAAGTTTCCAAAAAGTTTTCTTCATCTGGACACAATCATGGAGATCTTGTGCAACTGAAATCCAAATGTCTTTTTGATCAGCTGAAAGCAGTTTTGGCACAAACTTGGCATACATGCATCTCATACCCAAATCTTCAGTGATAATGGACTG
>NC_068981.1:103889902-103891839 GCF_001194135.2 Octopus bimaculoides
GTGTATGTATGTATGTGTATATGTATGTATGTATTTCAGTGGACCACAGCTCTTCAATATCCTCCCGAAGGACCTGAGAGACCTGCATGGGGTGGATGTAGGTATCTTCAAAATAAAGCTGGACCTCTTCCTGTCAAGTGTCCCAGATGAACCAACTTCGCAGTAGGAGGTGCAGATGAGGGCAGCTGCATCAAACTCTCTCATGCACCGAATGTCTATTCCTGAAAAGTATTCATGAAGTAAAATTATGTAGCAACACCAAATGGCGGTGCCCCAGCATGGCCACAGCTCATGAGCTGAAACTAGATAAAATGAAAAAAATTTTAAATGTATATGTATTTATATATGTATATATATATGTATATGTCTATACTCTGTTGTGTCTGGGGAGAGTCTTTTCTTTTTGTGCCTTATAATTTAACACACTCACTGGTAAAATTTCCACTTATTTCTTATTTTGGTTGTGTCTTGCAACCTTTTCAATAGTCTTGACTCTGTCTGTTATTTACACTGCGTTGCTTTTAGTTTGTTTGTGTGTGTGTGTGTGTGTGTGTGTGTGTGTGTGTGTGTGTGTGTGCCTATGTATGTGTGCATGTATATATATGTGTGTATGCATATGTATATATGTATGTGTGTTCATCTGTATGTATGTATTCTGCATATCCATGTGCTTGCGTGTCCGTGTTTGTGTGCTTTTTATGTATGTGTGTGCATGTGTTTATATATGTATGCACCTCTGTCTCCTTGTGTGTGTGTTTTGCAACTATGTACCGTGTTTGTATGTATGGATGTGCATCTCCACATGTTGGACACATGTCTCCGGATGTGTCCTTGTGTGAAGTAAAGTATGTGTGTGTGTATACATGGTCATGTGTTTCAGTCTCCATTTGCGTATGTGTGCTTGTCTGTTCATATAACCCATGTACCTATCCATCTGTATGTTGATCTGTTTATTTTCATATCCATATGCTTGCATACATGTGCATATACACATACATACATACACCCACCCACACATGCATACATCTATCTACATAACAACCCACTGACTATCCTACTCTACCTGTGTAAACTGTGTTGTATGGGGGTATGATATCTACTATGTATATTTCCTATTTAGTATTGGGGAAGTTTCATTTATAAGGACATACTCATGTATTTGTCTGAGTGTTGGGTCTTTTGGGAGCTTGGATAAGATGTGGTTGTCAAGTTAACCCTGGTTGCCTCCATGTTAATCTTTGGCATATTGATAGAGTATGGAGGACTGCTTTTTGTTGTCATATTGTCTCAGATGTTCATTTAGTCATTCCACAATGCTCCTATATAGGGGAGATAGGGGAGACATCAGTGTATATATATACTACCAAACAAACATGATTTTTATTCAACTCAAAATGCTTTTTGGAGTCCTATTCTGATTACTTCCCTAAATACTTTCTTGTAAACTGTTTTTAACATTTTCTTATTATTATCAAAGAATGTATATATGTATTTTAATACTTTTGTGATAACCAGTACTTAACACAACAAAGCTCATAGAAAGCTTTACATTTTACTTTTGACAATCTTTTTCTAAAAAAGTGAAACCGGTCAAGTGAATAAACATCTTTAAAATTGCATTTGTTCTTCACCTTTTACCCTGAAGACATGTAAGGTAAATTATATATTTGACTTGAATTTGACACAGTTAAATATAGCCTTATACAGAAATGTTGACATAGGAATAAACTTCAATAATAATGGATATCAGCGTCAAAACTCTCTTTTAAATTCTAAATTTGATATATAATCAAGGAGATCGATCCTTAAGGAGTCTACTTTAGACCTTTGGGAAGAAATCTCTTGCTATATTAGTAGCGATTACATGCTTTTCTCATCAACACATTGTGGAGATATCATCATATGAATATATATATATATATATATATATATATATA
>NC_068981.1:103892524-103906003 GCF_001194135.2 Octopus bimaculoides
TATATATATATATATATATATATATATATATATATATATATGTATATATGTATGTATGTATGTATGTATGTATGTATGTATTTATATGAAAGGTTTTGGTATTGGGAATATCGAAAAGGCAGGTGAGGTTATGTAAGTGCTGTAGAAGGACCACTGTTAGACTTCTGGTTCAATAATAGTATGAGTGAAGATTTTAACGTTGGTCGTGTGAGCGTGTACATCTTAAATACAATGAGACAAGAAAGCCAAGGCAGTTTGAAATTTCTAGGACCTTTTATAAAGAGAAAGGTAGTTTTACAGTTGTTTCAGGGATATAAAAGATATCCCATCATCAGAAATGATATGCAAGAGTTAAATAGTAGGAAATAGTTGAGTTCAATGTGAGAAGTTATTTTGGAAAAGGAGAAATATAGGAATCATAAAGGGTAGTATAAGAATAAAAATAAAAAAGTATTTCCCTTTATACTTCCTATATTTCTCCCTTTCCAAAATAACTTCTTATATTGAACTCTACTATTTCCTTCTATTTAGCTCTTTCATATCGTCTCTGATGATGGGATATCTTTTATATCCCTGAAATAGCTGTAAGACTACCTTTCTCTTCATAAAAGGTCCTAGAAATTTCACACTGCCTTAGTTTTGTTGACTCATTTTATTTAACACACACACACACACACCATTTATGTATAAGGAAAAGAAAATGGAGAAATTGACATATAGATATTAATTTATTTAAATGAATCCAATTTCAAACAATATCCAACTCATAGAACCTACAATTGTTTCCATGTCCAATTAATTCAAATAAGAAAATTTAATTAAAGATTCATATTGAATATAGTTAATTGAGCATTTCATCAGGGTCAGAACTTGATAGAAAAAAAAAAAAAAACTACATCCCAATGTGCTGATTGATCATTGGTAGACTCAGCATTAAATTCAGATGTATGTGCTTGTGCATTCTAATGTATTCTAAAAAAACTGTTACTTGTGTATATGTAATTTCATTTTATTATTACCTAACGTATTCAGGTGTGTACATGTGTTAATGTGTTGTAAAACAAAGGAGCCATTAGGTGGCCTAAACAATATTTTAACGGTTTCTTTTTTTTTTTTTAAATACATTAGAATGCACAAGCGCACATATCAGAATTTAATGCTGAACCTACCAATGATTAGTCAATACATTGGGATGTAGTTCCTTTTTCTATCAAGTCCTGACCCTGATGAAATGTCCAATTAACTATATTCAGTATGAATCATTAACTAAATTTTTTTTATTTGAATTAATTGGACATGGAAACAATTGTAGGTTCTATGTGTTTGATACTGTTTGAAATTGAATTTGTTTTAATAAATTGGTGTCAGTATGTCAATTTCTCTGTTTTCTTTTTCTTATACGTAAATGATAATATACCCAAATAAATCAGTGTGAAGCTAACATCTTTTAGTATTTCATTGATACACTGGATAAAACCAGGGACCTTGGATGCTGACATCCCTTTAAGAGCTAGTTATATTTTTTTTATTCTTTTATTTGTTTCACTCATTTGACTGCAGCCATGCTGGAGCACTGCCTTTAGTCGAACAAGGACCCTAGGACTTATTTTTTGTAAGCCTAGTACTTATTCTATCAGTCTCTTTTGCCGAACTACCAAGTTACAGGGACATAAACGCACCAACTTCGGTTGTCAAGCAATGGTGGTGGGGACAAACACAGACACACAAACATATATATATACACACACACACACACACACAAATTTGGAATGTATGTATACATGTGTTTGTGTATGAACATGTATTTGTGTGTGTGTGCATGTGTATGTATGTTCATGTGTATGTGTGTGTGTGTATTTCACATGTGTGTGTGTATATCTATATAAATATATGTTCATATGTGTATACATATGTATATATATTATGTTGTGTATGTGTTCATGTTTTTCGTATGTGTGTATATCATTTGTTCATTGGTATGTTTCTTTGTATGCCTCTGTGTGTGTGTGTGTGTGTGTGTGTGTGTGTGTGTGTGTGTGTGTCTACTTGTATAATCATTTGCATGGGTGGGTGTGTATATGTTTTGTGTGGGTGTGAAAATTCCCACATAGGTATGTGGGTCTTGTATGGTGGAGAACAGGGTATTTTCTTTCGTGCCTGACTGGAAACTAATCTGAACTTAATTAGTAGGTTAGAAAGCTTGCTGTTAAGCCACAAACAGAGGCTGAGTGGTCGTCGTGGTCGTTGCATGCAGGTTCTGCTAAGGAAATAAGGCTCTAGTTGTTGACAACCCTGAGGAATAAGAAATTAGTGGGAACAGAATATGTTGTTGGGGTAAGGAGTCAAGTTACATTAATGGGCAAAATATTTAAGGTACCAATTAAAATGGGGAGGAGGAGGAGGAGGAGGAGCAGGAAAGTGAAAGATGTTGGGTAGTGAGAGAAGAGAAGAGAATGTCGGCCACAGCTGTATTATTGAAGAAAAGAAGAAAGCACTGTAAGAGGTCTTGTGAGAAGAAAGCTAATGAATGAATGAATGAATGAAGTAGAGCTTTCTAACAAGGGAGTTTGGTTAGGGGTTTTGGAAAATACTGTGTGAAAGACAGATGATGCTGATGAGCTTGATGTTAAACAAGATGGTGTTGGTGCTGCTGCTGATACTTATGAAGATGGTGAGAATGAGCCTAATGAAATTGGGAGGTGAAAAGCGAACTGGATAATGTAATAATAATAATGTAAGCTAAGATAGAATTTTGTCAGCAGTATCATTTTAATGTCTATTTAACTCTGCTGGCAAGGATTGGATCAGTTTACAGCAACAGTAAATCATCATTCATCTTACATCATCTTGTCTTCGAGAATCCAAAACACTGAGATCTGAATTCTTCACGTTTGTATGTTTTCCTCAGTGTTCCAGTGCCAAGGGTATCTTGCCTTGTCAGCACATACCAGTATCCCATCATTCATTTGATTCACATGGCCATGTCTATCAGTCATATGTTTGTATACAGATCAGCTGACGTATTTAATGTTTTCCTGCTCTCTCTCAGCACACGGGCCTTAATGTTTCTTTCTGCATATCATGATTACTCTCAAATAGATCATACCTGGTTCATTTCCTTTTTAGCACCCTCAGATCATCTGTGTATAGTACTCATCTCTCATTCTGATGCAGCACCACTTTTCTTCCCCAGTTTTCTTCTTATATTGGCAGAAATTAACCTTTTGATGCCCAGCAACACAGTAGTTCCACAGGCCTCTCTGTTTTTATTACTACCTCTCAAACCTTACCATGTTACAGAACATGAACTATCAACTGTCTAATACATCTTTTGAAATTTCTGAACAATTTCTGGACTGATTTCATGTGTTCCTCTGCTGCTAACTATTCCTCTAGTTCTAGTATATTAAACTCACTAACCGCTGTAATGTCTATATAAATGTCTCAGTCCTCTTTAGAAAGTAGAGACTGTGTCAAAATGCTGGTAGTCAAGTATAAAAATTCTAAATATACAACCATTGTGACCCCTCATTTTGGAGAAGTAGTGGCTTTACTATTGGCAAGGTACGAACACTAAATTGAAGGTAGCAAGTTTTCTTTTTACTTCTTCCTCTCCATTTAGAGCTGCTACTTCTTTGAATTGAGAGATTACAACACTGATACTATGGACATGTAAGTATGTCTCAGGAAAGAATCGCTGGACAGGACAGGTTTAATGGGTAAAACCAACTGGCAGAAGACCCAGGGTTAACCATGAACAAGATGAGGTGGTGAGACAACCACTGTGTGAATTTAGATGATTTTGCTGGTACAGTATAATGATCATTGGTGTACATTGTGGATTTGGATTTTACTTGTTGAGTTTTACCTGTAGGCAGATTATTTCACTTACCAAGGTAGATTGAATGCAGTAGGGTCGACTACACATAGATGTTTACACATATATTTACAAGATATTGATTCCTGGACATTGATTTCCTAATTAATTTGCTAATAAATAAATATTTGATAATCATTAATAAATAATATCACCAAATTCTAAATCACTGCTGGAAGTTTTAGCTGCCATTAAGTCTTAAAATTGAAAGAAGAAAAAATCTAAGGAAATTTTTATGATAAACAGATAAAATGCAAAAAATAGATGTGGTTCAAACAGGAAAACTTTTGACAAGGAGTTCATTCTAAAATAAAGTTAAACTCTGTTTCTTGTATATAAAAGTACTTAGTTCCAGTTTTAACCCCTGTATATCAACACTATTTGAACTGCACTTTCATGTATCTGGGGATTTTGTAACAGCTGTGGATGTCTGTGACTGGTTATGTAGATCTACCAAGATTTTCACTGGCTTTTTTGTGTGTCCATTGTTTCCATTGAATATACCATATAAAGTTCTTCTTGGTTCCTTATTACCATATTAAACAAAGCCAATATGAGAATACGCTGAGGTGTTATGTTCTTTGTGACTAATTAGTGTTGTGGTCTTTGACATGTTCTGTTGAACTTTAGACCTTTGAAATCTAAACTGTTATTGCAGCTTCTTTCTTGTAGAATCTGAGAACTTGTGTCATGATAATGATGTGGTTGATAACAGAAAATAGATGGTAAGGATTTGAAGATGAAGATAAAAGGAGATAAAATGAAATGGAGAAAATTGTAATGATGCCAGTAAAAATAGAAAGGTAAAAAGGTGTGGATGAAGAAAATGGTGATAAAAGAGGTGGATAAAAATAGATAAAAGATTGGAGATGACGTGACAACTACAAGAGACAAAAGAGACACAGGGAGGTGGTGAATCAAAAAAAAGTAAAAGGCAAAAAAAGCATAGGAAGATTATCCCTAACAGATGAAAATGACATATAAAGATGACTGAAGAAGATGATAGATGAAGATCCTTGACAAAGAAGATGAAGACTGATGAAGATAAATGTGACTGACAAAAATGATGATGACAGATGATTAACAAAAGATGAAGATAACTAGAGAAAAGTTCACTAACAGAAATACTCTTTTATACTCTTTTACTTGTTTCAGTCATTTGACTGTGGCCATGCTGGAGCACTGCCTTTTAGTCGAGCAAATCAACCCCAGGACTTATTCTTTGTAAGCCTAGTACTTATTCTATCGGTCTCTTTTGCAGAACCGCTAAATTACAGGGATGTAAACACACCAGCCTCGGTTGTCAAGTGATGTTGGAGGGACATCTACTATAGCCCGAGGCTATAGTAGAAGACACTTACCCAAGGTGCCACTCAGTGGGAATGAACCCGGAACCATGTAGTTGGTAAGCAAGCTACTTACCACACAGCCACTCCAGCGCCTTACTGATCACTAAAAGACAAAAAAAAGACAAGGAAAAACAAATGAAACAACAAAATATGAGAAGAAACAGAAGAACTGAAGGAATGAAAGAGAAAGAAGTAGGAAAGACTCAGTAAATGTAATTATTGATTGAGAATTACTCAACCTCAAAATTTATTTAGAAAAGTACTTTACAAAATTAAAAATTTAAAATAGTGTCCTCATTATCAATAAAGTAAGACTAGAAGTTGAACTTGAGATATATTTTTTTTATAAAACTAAAAAATGTGTGTTGTAATAAGTCATCACCATCATAGTCATAATCCTTCTTAACTGCCATCTTCATCGTCACCATCAATATTAGCAGCTTTAATACTGTCATTATCTCTTTTAAACATCTGTTCCTTCATATTTTGACTTCAAGCAAATCAACTTTTAGTTGCAACTTGTTTTTTTTTTCCCTGTGAAATTAATAATGTGTAAGTTTAAACATTTATGTTATTTATTCATAGCCATCCCTCCATCCATTCATCTATCTATCTATCTATCTATCTATCTATCTATCTATCTGTTTATCTGTCTATCAGTCTAATTATCAGTCTCTCTCTCTATCTATCTATCTATCTAATCTATCTTTATGTGTTTATGTAGCCTTCAATCTATTAACAATCTATCAATTTATCTTTGTATCTTGCTATATATTTACCTATCTAGCTTTCCATCAGTCAGATATTACATTTTTGTTTTGTTTTTTTTTTCTTGATCTAGCTATCTTTTTATCTGTCTAACAATCCATCTATTATGTCCATCTACCTAGCAAACCATCCATTCATCCATCTAGCAGTCCAGCTTTCCACGTAGTAGTTTAACAATCTATCTATCTCTATTTATCCATTCTTGCATCCATCTATCTAATTATCCAGTCATATGATGTTGATATCATCATCATCATTATTTATTATGAAACAAATCCAGCATATAAACTCTGGAAATTTCAGCATCTGTTGGCATTCTGGTATTTCACTTACTGTTGTTAATTCTAAATTGGATATAAATTTTGATTTCTATTTAAAATCAATTACATTTCTTTAAAAAATCATCCTTATTTATCATTCATCAGTTTCCATATTTATGTCAGCATAAACTTTAGTTTTTTTTCTTTTTCTCCCCACCCCCTTTTTAAATTACTCTAATTTTATTTTGAATGAACCAGAAAAATATTCCTTTCTCTCTCATTAATTTCACAAGGTGTCTCATTACAAAAGGGAAAAAATAGTTGGTGGTGAGAATTTCTAGAGACAAATATTTTAGGAATAGGCCTTGGCAAAAGTTCTGTTAAAGGTAGTGAAATTCAAAAGTTGTGATAGAATGCAGAAGGAAGTTGCATGGGCCCAGTTACATCTGAGGTTCTCAACAATTTTTTGCCTATGGATCCCTTTGATTCCTATTTTATTCTACTGGACCATCATAGCCATTTGGTGATTCCTATTTTTATTCTACTGGACCACCATAGCCATTTGGTGTATATAAAAAAATCCTGCTGTATTTTTATAATTAAACATTATTAGGAATTGTATAAAAGAAATGTACTGTAGAAGTATAAGCAATCTATTGCACATTAATTTTAACAACAAAATCTTATATGGTCCCTGGTTGAGAACCACTGAATTATATCGTTTGGAGTGATACAAACAATATAATTCAGAGAAGTAAAGCATTTTAGTGACAATTGAAGAAACACAGAGCTAACACAGCTCAATACCAAACATGTAATGAATTCTAAAACTGTGTTTATCAGCTGAATCCCATCATTTATCAAATTCTATGTGGTGCTTAATGTTTATCAATTTTGTAAGATACCAGAATAGTGCTGCCAAAACTGAAACTTGAATTGTGTTTATATTGGTTTCAAATTTTGGTACAAGGCCAGCAATTTAGAGAGTTGGTGGGGGACGTGTAAGTTGATTACATCGACCCCAGTGCTTCACTGCTACTCATTTTATCGACTCCAAAAAGATAAAAGGCAAAATTGACCTCAGTGGAAATTGTACTCACTAGAAAGATAAAATGTTATGTTGATCTCTGTTGAGAATTTGAACCTAGAATATCAAAACACACCGTTGCCAGTACCGCCTGACTGGCTCCTGTAGGATTTTCGAGCGAGATCGTTGCCAGTGCCCCTGGACTGGCTTGTGCGGGTGGCACATAAAAGACACCATTTCGAGCGTGGCCGTTTTCGTGCGGGTGACACGTAAAAGCACCCACTACACTCTCTGAGTGGTTGGCGTTAGGAAGGGCATCCAGCTGTAGAAACTCTGCCAAATCAGACTGGAGCCTGGTGTTGCCATCCGGTTTCACCAGTCCTCAGTCAAATCGTCCAACCCATGCTAGCATGGAAAGCGGACGTTAAACGATGATGATGATGATGATGACTACTAAATAATACAACAAGGCATTTTATTTGGCATTCTACTGCACCATTGCCACCATTTATTTATGCATGTCTTTTTTTAATCTTTTACTTGTTTCAGTCATTGGACTGCAGCCATGCTGCAGTACCACATTTAGTCAAACAAATCAACACTGATTATCAAGTGGTGGAAGGATGAACAAACACAATGATACACACACACACACACACACAGGTCTTTCTTTCACTTTCTGCCTACCAAATCCACTCATAAGGCTTTGGTTGTAGAAGACACTTGCCCAAGATGCCACATAATGAGACAGAACCAAAGTCCATATGGTTGGGAAGCAAGCTTCTTGACCAAAAAGCCAAATAAAGCCACGGGCATATGGCGTAGTGATTAAGAGCGCGGGCTACTAACTCCAAGATTCCGAGTTCGATTCCAGGCAGTGACCTGAATAATAATAATAATGGTAATAATAATAATAACATCGAAAAATACCTTAGGAACAAGAACCCAGGTTCGAAATTTCCCCCAAGACACCTGATGAAGGCTGGAGGGTATATCAACCAAAACATTATGTTAGCAACAAACAAGATGAGGACAAATATTCGTCAAATGTAAATAATGTACATAATTCCTCATTTCTTAAATATATAACTGAATTATGATTTCGTTTCCAAATATATCATTTCTTACACTGGCATCAATCACTAATCTGTGGTAATTAGACCAACCTCAGTATGTGGTTGGTAATACCACTTCTTTAACAGGCAGAAATGGCCTTAAAATATTTGTTGTTACTTTATTGTATCCAAAACTACATTAACTAAAGAATCCTTTGCTTTGTAAGACAGTATTTTGTGATTTGAGAAGAATTTGGCTGTTCTTTTGAGCAGACCGAGTGACTATGCAGACGCTGCCTCATTTGGACTATAGTACAAAAGTATAATACCTCTCTGTCTTAGTCTGTATGATACAAAGTACACATAGAGAGGAAGCTGTTGTTTTTAACTCTATCAACAGCTGTTGTTTTTAACTGTACACAAACGCTATACTTTCTTTCTCTCTCTCTCTCTCTCTCTCCTCATACACACATGCACACATAGAAAGCGGACAGTATACACACACTATACAGTACAAATATTGCGCTATAGTCCATGTCCCTCACAATGTGCCTAAAGACTCACTAGAGGATATGTTGCTTTTAGAGTTTATCTGACTGTTCTGTTGTTAACAGCTAGGATCATTACATGATAGTATTTAGATCCCTTCAGAACCTCTCAAATATCCAGGTATCAGAAATATCATACTCCAGACATTCACTGGAAAATGCTATCTTCAACTTAGTGGCTATTTCTTCACTTACTCAGTATTAAATTTCTACAATTTTGCACCTGCACTTTGTCATTTTTTTTTTTCTTTTACTTACCTTCGATATCGTTGTTTAGCCCCCAGGTCAGCCCTGATCAATCAGATCTATGAACAAATAGGCGTAGGAGTGGCTGTGTGGTAAGTAGCTTGCTTACCAACCACATGGTTCCGGGTTCGGTCCCACTGCGTGGCATCTTGGGCAAGTGTCTTCTACTATAGCCTCGGGCCGACTAAAGCCTTGTGAGTGGATTTGGTAGATGGAAACTGAAAGAAGCCCGTCGTATATATGTATATATATATATATATGTGTGTTTGTGTGTCTGTGTTTGTCCCCCTAGCATTGCTTGACAACCGATGCTGGTGTGTTTATGTCCCCATCACTTAGCGGTTTGGCAAAAGAGACTGATAGAATAAGTACTAGGCTTACAAAGAATAAGTCCCGGGGTTGATATGCTCGACTAAAGGCGGTACTCAAGCATGGCCACAGTCAAATGACTGAAACAAGTAAAAGAGTAAAAGAGTAAAGTCTTCAGTTGTAACTATCTTGTCTTCTATTCAAATACGGTGTATCTGGGACATATTATCAATATGATAGTAGATTTGTTTGCTACTTCTAGCAGGTTCAGCAACTATTCCCTAATTTATCGTTGTTATTGTTGGAAAAACGCAGTGGGGCAGCCAAGTGGAAAGAGTAACATATTAAATGCTTTTCATCATTTTAGGACGATTTTATTCAAATCCTTCTAGAGTTTGTCTCTATTTTTCTGGTATTGACAATTTATTCTTTTATTCCTTTACTTGTTTCAATCATTTGACTGCAGCCATGCTGGAGCACCACCTTAAGGGGCTTTGGTCAAAGAAATCAACCCCAGCACTTATTCTTTGACTGTGGCTATGCTGGAGCACCGCCTTCCATCAAACAAATCGACCCCAGGACTTATTCTTTGTGAGCCTAGTACTTATTCTATTGGACTCTTTTGCTAAACCACTAAGTTACAAGGACGTAAACACACCAGCATCAGTTGTTAAGCGATGGTGGTAGGACACGCACAGACATACAAATACATCATCATCATCATTGTTTAACATCCACCTTCCATGCTAGCATATATATATATATATATATATATATATTTAAACAACAGGCTTCTTTCAGTTTCTGTTTACCAAATTCATTCACAAGGCTTTAATAAGCCCAAAGCTGTAGTAGAAGACACTTGCCCAAAGTGCCATGCAGTGAGACTAAACCCAGAATCATGTGGTTGGGAAGCAAGCTTCTTACCACACGGCCATATTTATTAATATTTAGCAGAAGTAACTCTGTGTCCGAAAGTTTTGTTCGTTATCAGTTTGATAAGTACCAAATGAATGAAATTCTCAGACCTTGAATCACTATGTTACTTCTGCTAAATGTTAATAAAAATATACATATACTCATATTTTGAGTTCTGTTTTTCCTCTTTGCACCAACATACCTATATGTGTGTGTGTGTGTGTGTAATGTCCTCTTTCTATATGTACATGTGTGTGGAGGCACAATGGCCCAGTGGTTAGGGCAGTGGACTCACGGTCATAGGATCGCGGTTTCGATTCCTATACCGGGCGTTGTGAGTGTTTATTGAGCGAAAACACCTAAAGCTCCATGAGGCTCCGGCAGGGGATAGTGGAGAACCCTGCTGTACTCTTCCACCACAACTTTCTCTCACTCTTTCTTCCTGTTTCTGTTGTGCCTGTAATTCAAAGGGTCAGCCTTGTCACACTTTGTCACGCTGAATATCCCCGAGAACTACATTAAGGGTACACGTGTCTGTGGAGTGCTCAGCCACTTGCACATTAATTTCACGAGCAGGCTGTTCCGTTGATCAGATCAACTGAAACCCTCAACGTCGTAAGCGACGGAGTGCCAACAACAACAATATGTACATGTATGAGCACAGAGAGAAAGAGAGTATAGTGCTTGTGTACAAATGTTAATAGTTAAAAACAACAGTCGAAAAATATGCATCTTTCTGTCTCTCTCTATTTGTGTCAAATGTATGAAAGAAAGAACAAGCCATTAGAGAGAGCAGGATAGAGATAGTAAGATCGTACTGTGAGAGAAGGAAGTGTAGGGAAATAGTGAAAATTTCCTAATATATGAAAGTATTGCCAGTTTTTGACTGATTTATATTCTTTATCTATCAAACTTCTTTGGCTCTTCGTTTCCTGCAGGACGAAATCATTATTTCCTCTTAGAATTTTCCATTATTATGTAGACATCTGCAAAGAATAATAAACAGAATACAAAAAGATAAATATACAAACCCCACAAAAAAATATATATATATAATAAAAAAACACTGTACAGGACTCGTATCAAAATAGTAATAAATTAGTCAGCGAAATATAGCCAAATAGCAATAACATCAACAGTAACAATAACAACTACAGAAGCAGCAGCAATAGCTGCAGTAAGAATATGAAGAGAGTGAAAAAAATTGATTGCTGTAATGAAAGATTTCTGAACCTTGAGTGTATTAGATTTTTAATGTCAGATGTGTATGTCTATGTGTCTAAGCCATTTTATGTGTGTGTGTGTGTGTTCTTTAATTGAAGGAAGTATGTGTATACATGTTTAAGGATTGTTTTGAATGTGTTCAAATGATTGAGTTGTTTGTATATCTATAAATATAAATGTGTGTGTGTGTGTGTGTATGTAATATCGCATTTCTTTAAGGTATTTTAGATGGGCATTTTATCTATGTACAGATGTAGTTTTCATCATGAAACACGAAATCTACCAGCCTTTTATGAGTTCCAGAGAGAATTGTCACCACCTTTATAATTATGTCTGCAGTTTCAACACTAGCAGGAGTTAAATGAATCTTTGCAAGGCAGTATTCTACAACCAGATGTCCTTCCTGCTGGTGCCTTTACTTATGTTTACAAGTGAGCCATTTTTTTTTTCATTCCACTGGCTTTCTTCACTTATTAAAACTGACTAAATCACAGAGCTACTGGTCATAGTGAAAAATACACAAACCTCATTTCACCCAAATGGTGTGCATGAGCAATTACATGGAAGCTAACACACACACATTGTGGAGGCGCGTGGCTTAGTGGTTAGGGTGTCAGTACCATGATCGTAAGATTGTGATTTTGATTCCTGGACCGGGCGACGCGTTGTGTTCTTGAGCAAAACACTTCATTTTACGTTGCTCCAGTCCACTCAGCTGGCAAAAATGAGTAACGCTGCGATGGACTGGCGTCCCGTCCAGCTGGGGAATACATACGCCATTGAAACCGGGAAACTGGGCCCATGAGCCTGGCTAGGCTTTAAAAGGGTGCATTTATTATTATTATTAACACACACACATACACACTTGTATGCACTCATATACACACATATGGTGGGCTTCTGTACAGTTTCCACCTACCAAATGTTGCTTAGAAGATATTAATCAGCTTGAGAATGTAGTAGAAGATACCTTGTTTAAAGTGCCATTAAATATAATGGAACCCAAATTAGGTGGTTGCTAAGGAAACTTCGTGATCAAATGTTTGTAATTCTCCTCTATATCTATGGGTATTGAACATACCAGGATTTCACACAGGTGGCCTCAATTCAATTTCTGACATGGGAACTAATATTTACCCCTTTAGCATTCAGATTACTCTGTCAAATGTAATGTTTATTTAGTCACATTATTTTCAGTTAATCATGCATTGTTTTGTAGTTTCAAGATTTTGATGATGTGATTGTTTATATTTAGAATGGCATTGCAGAATGTATGAGAGGCCAGATCTGGCTGTTTTGAACAAATGAAAAACATTTTAGCTGGATCTGGCCAGTTTAGATGCTAAAAGGTTTTTAGTGGTGCCTCAGTATATCCACATCCCACTGGTTGAAATTAGTAAAATAAAGTATATATATATATATATATATATATATATATATATATAAAGATAAAGAGAGCAATGGTAAAGTTGGAAATATATTTTATGGATAGAGTCTTACAGCTGTCTCTGGGAAGATCCAGTACTTCCCTTCATCGGAGACAGAAATAGTAAAGGAATCAATTATTATATCCATAGGCGGAGAGTTATAGTATGAAGTGAGAGTGAGTGTGATGCACTGAAAAAAGAAAGAAAGAGAGACCAGTACTTGGAGTGTAGTTTCATTCCAGTAGTAAGTATCCGTATAAAGTAATCCTTGTGGGAATTTTCCGGAAATAGTTGCTGCAGCAAATGCTGAAATAGAAGAGGTGGATATATGCCATATTGTGTCCGAGGTATATTGCTTGTGTTTACTTGAAGGATGTCAAGACTGGGGCAAAACTAGTCGGTATACAGCACTTACTCGGTATTACCTGTATCTTTTTGGGTTTGGTTAAATCCAATACCCTCCTCAACCTT
>NC_068981.1:103907043-103919562 GCF_001194135.2 Octopus bimaculoides
ATATATATATATATATATATATATATAGATATAGATAGATAGATAGACAGATACTTTTTTGGTTCAGTCTTATTCTTATTTCATCCTTCTTTAGCTGCATTTTGTCCATCTTTACGTTCTGAGTTCAAATTCCACTGTGGTCCATTTTGCCTTTCACCCTTTCAGGGTTGAAAAAAGTACTAGTTCATCACTGGGGTCAAAGTAATCGATTTACTCCTCCTCTTGAAATTGCTGGCCTTGTGCCACAATTTGAAATCGATATTAGCTTTCTTTTTCTTTTTATAATATTTCTTAACCCTTTTGTTACCATATTTCTGTTGAGATGCTCTATGTTTCTTCCAATTAATTTTGAGTATAACAAAGAATTTAGTAAAATAACTTGGTTATCATTAAACTAGTGTTAGGAACATAAATTTTGACTAAGGTTTTGTGAAAGATGTTTATTAAGAACTTTTAAAAATGAAACATTTGTACCTCAGAGCCAGAGGCGGTTTCAGCCGGGTTGGTATCAAAGGGGTTAAGCAGAATCTCCTTGACTGGTTAAGTTGATATAGCTTATATCCATTCTGAATTACTGCTGATTAATGTATACATAAAAAGTATGGGGGACGAGAAAACCAGAAATATTGTCTGAAATCTGTACAAATTAATTTTATTAGAGGCACCCACAAACTCAAGTGTTAGTTTTAAAGGGGTCAGCATATTACTCCACCCATAAAGAGACTGCTTCTTTTCAAAACTAATTCAGATCTATTTAGATATTAACTGCTGAAGGCACATGATTTAGTGGTTAGAGTTATTCAGCTCATGATGGTAAGGTCTTGAGTTTGATTCCTGGAGGTGCATTGTGTCCTTGAGCAAGACACTTTATTTCATGTTGCTCTCGTCCACTCAGCTGGCAAAAATGAGTTGTATCTGTAATTCAAATGGCCAGCTCTGTCAAATTGTGTCACACTGAATCTCCCGGAGAACTACATAAAGAATACATGTTTGTGGAGTGTTCAGTGACTTGCATGTTAATTTCACAAGCTGGCTGTTCCATTGATTGGATCAACTGGAATTCTCATTGTCATAAGCAATCGAGTGCTACTTGCTGATATTACAGAATTGCACATTTCGTCACACAAACCTATGATCAATATAAAGGTTTCTTTATTATTATTTCATAGTTTATATGGATGTTAGATTGTTAGCATATTGCACAAGATGTTTTGCAGTATTTGTTTCAGCTCTGCAAAGTTGACCTCAATAAGATGTTCAGATCAACTTTGTCTTTCATCCTCCTGTGACCAATAAGATAAAGTACCAGTCATTTACTGGGACTGTTCTCTACCTTCAAACTTCTGGCCAAGCTAGAAAGCCTTATATTTATAAATTTATAGTCATAAAACTTTTGATATTAAGGTGCTGTGCTACTGGTCTTGTGGCAGTGACTTCAGACCTTATTACAATAAACCACTGTATTGTGCCCTTGCACAAAGCATATAAATTTGCCAATTTGACTCTGTATTTTCTAAGTATAATTTGGTAGAAATAAAATTCCAATTTCCTTCAAATCAGATCCTTTCATCTTAAAAACATAAAAGCTCCTAACAGACAACAAACTCATTGACATACAAAAAGATTGGATGTTACAGCTTGAACACCTTTCATCATAGGTTTGTTTAATCATGACTGACCAGAGATTAAAAGATATCAACAACTCTTCTTGTTCCAGTTTACATGGCAAAACATATTCTGCTCCTATTTCTTAACTATGGTTAGCAGTAGCAGTGGGTATCTAGAAGTAAAAATATATTTTTAGTTTAAAATGTATATATAAAAAAAAAAAAAATTACCCCTCTAATGTTAGCATGAGAAAAAAATTCTGTGGAACTAAAAAAAGTGCTTTTACATATATTGAAGCTATTCACTTGTATGTTAGTCACAAAGTCTGTGATTAAATTAATGATTCTGTGCAGAAATGGAATTTTACATAAGGTTACATAAATTGTCTTTCAGTTTTTGAACTGATTAGAATTCAGCCAGGTTTTACAAAATATATAAATAAATATAACCATTTTTTTTTTTTTTTTACTCCAAGTTTGTTGTGGGGTATTGGAAAGACATGGTTGCCAGTAAGTTCTTGACAGCAGGCTTTACTGGGCAAAACCATATCTGCTGAATGTAGATTAACTCTGTAGAATTTATGACACTTGATGGAAAAACTTTCAAGCTCTAAAACATATTGACTCATAATTGATCGTTTGCAACTATAAATACAATGTAAAAAAAGAAAAAAGAAAAGAAAAATGACAACCAAAAACAAGAAGTAGATTTATAATAACTTTCCAGCGTCACCCACTCTTCAAATGATAAATATTACTGCTTGCATCATTCTCATAAATTCCTACACCATCGCTGTTTCAGCATCGCTGTTGTTGACAATATCGGCTCCATTATGTACATCCTCACCATTCTCATCATCATAACTAACACTACCCATCAACATCTCCATTATTATTGTTGTCATTGTTATCATCATCATTATCATCACCATCGTCATCATCATCATCATCATCATCTTCATTATCATCACCATCGTCATCATCTTCATCATCATTATCATCACTATCGTCATCATCTTCATCATCATCATCATCTGTTTCTTTATTATCATCACTACTTCAACTACCTTCATCATTCTGCATCATCATTGTTATCTTTACACTCTCCTATCATGAATTGTACTACCATTAAACTACTACTATTCATATCATCATCATCATTGTCATCTCTACCATCATCACCACCTCATCACAGAACCTGCTATTATCTTCTTTACTATCACATAAACACTAGCATTATGTTCTTCGTCATTATCCTCATATGTCACATTTATCATCAGAATTCCATTTAGACATCCTGGCATCCATTCTCTGTGTTTCTTCTCGTCTCACTTTTTGTTTTTGTGTCTTGTTCTTTTGTCTTATATCATCACCTAAATTGAAATATTGTAATCAAAATTCTCATGAAAAGGCAATTTTTTAAAAAAGTATTTAATTTTGTTTCCAAGAGGTCAACTCTACATAAGTTGTTCACATTTGTTTAAGTTCATATTTGTTGCAAGAATTTCATGATATTTCTTTTTGTCATTTCATGTGACTCTGTGTTTGTATAATACATTGGTCAACCTTTTGCTGTCAAATGTTTTGTCTTAATTCTTAGTCAGAATATATATTCATTCTTTAAACAAAAACTCATTAATATAAACTATAATTTTTTAGTGCTATGTCTTTGGTTATGTAATAAAACTGTTTGCCTATCTTACTGTTTGTCTAATATATTCTGTACCTTTCTGAAAAATGCAAGACAGCTCAACAGCTTAATTTAGTAAAATGTCTTATAATAGCCAATAATGTTAATTTTAGCTACAAACAACTTCACACACCATTTTGTGGTGTTTTCTTTGAGGAGTAGATATTTGTTTCAATCTGTATTTTTAATTTTTTTTTTTTCATATATTCTGTATATATTATATTATGAGGTGGGTGCTGAAAAGTTCCTGGCTTTAAGGGTATCATGAAAGGCCTGGTTAGAGGCTCAACCTTCCAAGTTCTTTTACTGGGCTTAGAAATCTGAAGGACTACTGCAACAAGCATGTGTATTTGAGAGAGGAATATCTTGAATAAAATCATAATTAACTGCTCCTCCTGTATTTTCTTTTAGCCAAAGCCAGGAACTTTTCAGCACCCCCCTCATATATTGGTATTCCATCATTTGTGTGGTGGAGCAGACATCTGACCATAAGCACATATGTCTTGACCATCATCAGCAGTTTAAACTGGATTTTCATGGATTCACAGCTAGAGTTTTTCAGACACATGACCCCTTTAACAGTTACTGCTACCATAGGAGAGGGAGTCATTTCATCATAACCTTAGACAACCTGAAGATATACACTTACTTCTAAAGTAGGTTATACCTATGGTTCATAGTTTGATTCATTTCATTTCACAAAACTGGTTTATTCCTATTCCTTAAAATACTCCATGTAGTTATAGCTGTAAAGAAGTAAGATACGCATGATTTTTTTAAAGCTTCAAGTACTTCTTTGCCTATTAGAGGACCCATCTAGCTTATCCTACTACCATTTGATTATTGCAGATTACCGATTTAATGTATTGTCAGTGGCAAATCATATTTTAAGCTACTCAGTGAAACAGTAGACTGACTCAGTATATAAATTTTTATAGTGGTTGCTTATATATTTTAATTTTTCCCCTGCTGAATCAGTCTGAGAATTTATTAATTCTGCATTTCCATTTTTATTATCTGTTTAATTAACTTTTTTTTAATTTATTTTTATCCAGACGTGGTCTCTTAGCGCTCTATGTGACTAACTTGGTGAGTAAAACGTCCATCTATTCATTATTAAGGAATAATGAAAAGTTATTTTTGAGATTTACAAAAGATTAAATTTCTAATTATTGTCTGAAATAAAAGAATAAAAAAAAAAGTAAATGTCCATTTAACTTTGACCTAGCATCCATTTGTTAAAAATTATTGTGAAATAGCATGTAAGAAGATAACTTGTTATTGTTGCTATTGTTGATGAGTAATTTTCCACTACAAAATTGGTTTTTCATATTATCTGATTAAACTAGTCTCTTCAAAACTTGAAGCTCCATTTGCATTTAAATAATTCTATAATTGCAAGGTGACAAAACAGTTGCTAATTCTGATGCATTCCTGCTGCTCATAACAATAAAGCCATACCCTGGTCTCTTCTGCAAGCATGCTTGCACCAGCTACCCTTGAAAACATCATTTCTCAAACTTTTCAAGTGGATTGCTCAGAAAATATTCTTGTTTCTCCTTCCCCCTTTATACATGCCTAGAGTTTGTACAAAGAAGGATTTAATGTGAGCACTATTATTTCATGAAAAACCTTTAAGCTATAGACTGTCTCAGATCCAAACTAATGAGTCCTAAAACACAGTCATCACTGTTGCTTCTAAATAAAGAAGTTGTAAGTGTAAAGATGAATACTGTGTGGTGAGCAATTCAAATAATCTAATTCAGTTCAACTATAGGAGATAAATGCAAACCTTTCCTTACGGTCAAGAAACTGTGATGAAAATCTTTTACTTGTTTCTGTCATTGTCTGCGGTCATGCTGGGATACTGTCTTTAAGGGTTTCAATCGAACAAATTGCCTACAGCACTTATATGTGCACACTTTTGTGGAGGCATGTGGCTCAGCTGGTTAGAACATCAGGCTAATAATCTTGAGGTTGTGAGTTCAGTCCCTGGACGAGGCCGTGTGTTGTATTCTTGAGCAAGAGCCTTTATTTCACATCACTCTTGTTCACTCAGATTTAGAAATGAGTTGCGATGTCACTGGTGCCAAGCTGTATCAGCCTTGGATAACATCAGTGACATGGAGAGGGGAAACCAGTATGTATGGATGACAGCTGGTCTTCCACAAGAAAACCTTGCCCAGACTTGTGCCTCTAAGGATAATTTTCTAGGTGCAATCCTATGGTCATATATGACTGATGGGGGGGGATCTTTTTTTTTACTTATTATATTGGTCTCTTTTGCTGAACTGCTAAGTTAAAAGGATATGGAGAAACAAGCGCAAAGGCACACTACACATAGTTAAATATATACTTATACACATGTGCACACAAAAAACACACACACACACACGCATACAAATCCACTAACAAGGCTTTGGTCAGCCTGGGGATATAGTTGAAGACACTTACCAAAGGTGCCATACAGTGAGATTGCACTTGGGACCATGTAGTTAGGAAGCAAACTTCTTACTACACTTCCATATATACAAACACACACACACACATATGTGTGTGTGTGTGTATGTATATATATATATATATATATATATATATATATGTCTGTGTGAGTTAGAGGTTAAGTAATCATCCAAGGGATATTAATAGATATAATTGATTGTTTTCAGGATGATGATTGTCAATTATTTATCCTCTTCATTTTCTTACTTGCCTTATGTATATAGCTTATTGTGCAGCTCTGAAAGTATCCAAAAGAAGTTTCCTTATTTTCCATATTTTTACAGGAGCTTTTACATATTCTACATGCATCTAGCATTGCAGGGCATTCTCTTCACCAATTATTGGCTGAGTTCAAAATAGAATTTGGGACTTTCCAATAGCAATGATGCTACCAAGGAATGTCCAAGTTCTTTTAACCTGTAGTGTGACAAGTTTAATTTCTCTCTCCAGTTATTCTATGCAGCCATCAAGTCAAACTGAGATCTGCTGTAAACACATCAGCCATGCAGTATCTATTATGCTTTACTATTTGCTGGTGATTTGTTTTTCATTTTCTGCTTTGGTCTTTCTCTTTCATGCCTCAGCCATATATATTCATGATAAAGCAGTAAAATATTCTCTGCTTTTTTTCTGCAGATCACAAATCCCAGCTCGGCTATCCTTTGTAAGTTGAATGCCAGCTTGGTAGGATATCATCGATTTAGCCACAAACCCCCAGCACCCTGCATCTGCTGGAAAAACTGATCCCTGTTGTTCTCATTCCTTATACAATTCATTAAACCCTTCATATATTTGGCACTTCTTTCATGTACCTCCACCCATGTTGCTCTCCTGAGGCACCATTAACTAAAGAAGCAGAACATTTTCTCAAATCAGACCATGCGATAAGGTTAAGTTTGTTGTTCCAATATTGCAAATCTTCCGAATCCACCTGTAACTATCAAACTTTTGTACAATAAAAATGAAGATAACAAAAAACTGTGTATTTGTGTATGTATGTCTGTGTGTATTTGTGTCTCTCTGTATAGTTGTTTTATAGTGTGTTTGTGTACATATATATTTGTATTTGTATTCATTTTAAATGTACATATATTATCACATAAAGATATATGCATGCAAAAGGGTGAGAGATTGTGCATATAAGCTCAGATATGCAAACTGCAAACATAGAAATTCAAAAAAAAAAAGAAGCTTTTTCAGCATAAACCTCTTTTCTCCAAGTAAATATTTTCCTCTGTTTACCTTCGTTTTTGCTGTAAGAATTTATTTTCTTTTCTTCAGGTAATGAATCATATCACATTGAAAAGTTGGATGTTTTGTTCCAGATTGATTTATTTATGTCAAAATTTTTTTTTATTTTGCTTTCAGCACTTTTGTACTTCTTTTATTATCGTAGATATTATTCCATATTTTGGTATATTTCCATTGTTATCACACACATGCACGCACGCATACACACACACACATGCACACGCACACACACACACATAAAATACATATATATAATTAAATATGTATACATATGTGTGTGAGAGTATGTATATATTATATCTATGTATATAAAAGTGACTAGGGGTACTAGTTAGCACCAGCAGTGGTGGATCTACCATAAAACTAATGAAGCTTAAAACTTAAGCTGTTTCTGCTGGTGTGGAGTAGCATAAAAAATAAAAGTACAAATGACTCGCAGATAATTCGCTTTACATGAATTACTTTGGAAACTTCAGCCCTGCCCCTCCCATTGTCAAACATGTCTACTACGACATCAGCATGGTAGAATTCTTATCTTCACACCATTATTTAATGCCTCCTAATTTTGGACTTACAATCTGTTCAGTAGCAAAGCAGTTTTTCTTCTTTAAAAATTGTTTGAATATCACCTTGTACAAAATGAACAATTCTTCATTTATGACTATATATTAAGTTGTGGACCCTTATCTTGATCGATCTCTGTCTCGCTGTGGTTAATGAAAATATTACCCCAATTTTATTTCACAGAGGTCTAGGCCCCAAGAGGAATAACAATGTCTTCAAGAAAGTACTTGAGTGAATACCAGAAACACTAACTCAAGGAAAAGCAATCTAACGAAATTTCTAAATGTCAAAAACTATCAAACTATTTTACAACGTCAAGTAAAAGTTTGTCATCACCTGCAACTGAAATAAGCCATGCAAGCACTAGTGAAGTCAATGATAGTGCGCAAACCATGACTGCTCTGTTTACCAATAATCAACCTACTGTTGACACTTTTGGTGATGATCAAGGTAGTCAAAAACTTCGAGAAAAGAGAGAGCAGAAACAGAAAACAGAAAGCAAATTTAGTGATTTCAAAGAATACAATGACCTGGCAAACTGGCCCGTAGAAATTGGTAAGGATTTCATACAAAACTGTTTAATGCAAGACATCAATTTTTTTCAAAATAAAAAAAGAGATAATGCATATACTGAATCCAACAAGATTTACAAACAGCAAAATCAAAGTTTCTCAAACAAGTATTTTGAAAAAAGATTGAAAAATTCTCAGACTGTGATGAGATCCAGGTTAGTTTACTCAAAGAGCAAACTCTTTTCTAAATGGCCAATATCACTTACAATGGGTGGGTTTTCTGTTTGGATGAATATACTCAGAACTCTGGAAAATCATGACAGCATGGAACATAACAGCGATGATGAACTGGCTAACACAAAAGTCAAACAAAAACACTGCAAATCAGCAACTTGAGGAACAGTTGAGAAAACATATGCAGTACTGTTTTGAAGTACTAAAAAGAGTTGTAGCAGATATAAGGTATTTAAGTGAAAGAGGTTTAGCATTTAGAGATCATGAGGAAAAGTGGGGCTCTCTAAACAATGGAAATTTCATGGGAGCCATTCAGCTTATTGTGGAGTTTGACCCATTTTTACATGAACATTTAGAGAAATGTAAAAATGAAAAAGTAAATATTACTTACCTATCCAAATCTGTGTATGAAGAATTGATACATTGATATATAGATGTTTCACTGCCATGTAGCATGGCTGTTCATACACATGTGTCATACAGTCTGCCTTTTACTCTGAGCAAAAGGCCCTTTGTCACCAGCAGAGGTAAGAGCTCTCTGAACCAGGCTATTCTTATTCTAGCAGCTACACTTTCAGCGCACCCTCCCCCTCTACTGACTTGGTCACCTAGGTAACGGAAGCTATCAACTACTTCTAGTTTTTCTCCCTGGAATGTGGCAAAAGTTGTTTTCTGCACATTCACAGTGTTTATTGCTCCTGAACATCTACCACATACAAAAACTATCTTCCTAGTTAACCTCCCTTTGATATTGCTGCACCTCTTATGTGTCCATAGTTTACACTGGGTACATCTTATAAAGTTTCTACCTACGACTTTTCGACAGATCGAGCAGGGCCATCTACCTGAAGGGGTTTGTGGTTCGTCTGCGTTCCTACTTATTAGGACCTTGGTTTTAGCTAGATTGACTCAAAGGCCCTTCGAGTCTAATGTATCAACCCCAGTACTTATTTTTTAAAGCCTGGTTCTCATTCTATCAGTCTCTTTTGCTGAACTGCTAGGTTATGAGGACATAAACACACCAGCACCAGTTGTCAAGCGGTGGTGGGGAGAGACAAACACAAATACACACACACACACACACACACACACACACACACACACAAACACAAACACAAACACATATATATATATATATATATATATATACGACAAGCTTCTTTCAGTTTCCATCTACCAAATTCACTCACAAGGCCTTGATTAGCCTGGGACTATAGTAGAAAACACTTGCCCAAGGTACCATACAGATGGACTGAACCTGGAACCATGTGGTTGGGAAGCAAGTTTCTTGCCACACAACCATGCCTGAACCTATGATAAATTCCGGGACTTTAAATTAGATCATGTGATTCATCAGGAGCTGAACTGTGAGTTTGCAGCAAACGCAGCCATCTCAAGAAAGTGACTGCTTTTCATCTAATGTTTAAGCTCTATTGTTGATACTGCAGCCATTTCACTCATAAACTTCAATATTTAAATATCATATTATGTCTTAACAATATACCATAGAATTAGCATTATGAATAGAGAGTGTGAACGTTGTTGTTGATATTACAAACATTTTTATTGAATTATAAAGTTAGAGATAAAATATTGCTGCCTGACAGCCTAAGATGTAATATTTGTGTACTGTAGCTTTCTATTTTAAGTGGTTCCAATATTACTATACTTCAGGTGATTGGTTTTAAGTAGTTATTGTTTTATTATTGTTATTGTATTTTATTTTATTTTATTTTTTAAATCTCAAAGCTGCAACTTATTCCATCCAATATACCAATATTTTCATATTCCCATGCTGGCTATTTGAATTGTTCCATTTATATCAAAAATAAAACCTTACATCAGGCACCAAACAGAGGTGCAACTATTTCTATTTTGCTGCTGGTGATCATAACTTATATGTAGAGAATGCCTGCAGCTATAAATATCAACATTTTAGATGAAATTAACTCAAGATGTATGAGAAAATTTCAGCCATATTTGATTTATTCAAATTTTCCTTTAACTTTAGTGTCCTTATGCAACTGACAGCTAGCATAGTTATTTTCTGCCTGCTATACATATAGGCATTCCCTTATATTAGGGGAAACATTGTGTTCCTGAAAAATTTTAGTGTAATGTGGGTGGGCAGGTGTGGATATGTGGTAAGAAGTTTGTTACCCAACCACATGGTTTTTGGTTCAGTCCAACTGTGTGATACCTTAAGCTTGAGCAAGTGTCTTCTTCTGTAACCTTGGAGCAACTGAAAAATCTTGTAAGTGAATTTAATAGACGAAAACTGAAAGAAGCCCGTTGTGTGTGTGTGTGTGTGTTACTATCTCCTTATCATGACATCTTGTGATAGTTGTGCGTATTACTTTCATGTAGTTGGTATCCATCATTTCCAATCTGCTGTAAAAACAAGTTTGGTTATGGGGGAAAGGTTACATTTCTTGGAAACAGGTGTCAGTTTATGACAGGAAATCTGCCTCCTCAAATTCTGTCCAGCCCGTGGAAGCATTGAAAAATTAACATTAAAACAATGGTGATGATGATGATGACAGGAATTCCATAATGTAAAACCTATTTTCTTATTGATTCACTGTTACAAGAATGTTGGTTAGATGGTATATTTTACATTCCAGAATTCCACAATTTGGCAAAATTTTCAAGAATGCAACACATTCACAATGAGGGGTATTTCTGCATATATATATATATATGTACATTATTTACATTTGCCAGATATTTATCCTCATCTTGTTTGTTGTTAACACGTTTCAGCTGATATACCCTCCAGCCTTCTTCAGGTGTCTTGGGGGAAATTTCGAACTTGGATTCTCATTCCTAAGGCATTTTTCAATGTTATTATTATTATTATTCAGGTCATTGCTTGGAATTGAACTCGGAATCTTGGGATTAGTAGCCCGCGCTCTTAACCACTATGCCATTTCCCCAAAACACCTGATGAAGGCTGGAGGGTATATCAGCCGAAACGTTGTGTTAACAACAAGCAAGATGAGGACAAATATCCATGAAATATAAATAATGTACATAATTCCTCATCTCTTAAATATAGAACTATATATATATATATATATTATGGTTATTGATCAAAACTGCGGAAGATTCAGTTGCATGTATTTTGCTTCCTCTAATTGCTTCAGGAAGCTGTGTAGTCATCGACACAGCCCTCCCTCACTTGAACCAAGGAGAACATCCTCAGTGTGACAGGAAGAGGGAAGAGAGGGCCACACTAGCACTGGAGCTGGCACTTTATTTATTGAACCTGAACGCCATAAGAATGAAAAGTAAAGTTGGTTCCATCAAGAAAGTTGGAATAAAAATATCAATACGTTCTATCTAAAAATTCAAGAACTCTGCCAATCAGCCAGCTTATCTGTGTGTGTATGTGTGTGTGTGTGTATACACACATATAATGTAATACTTTTATACACACACACTCATACATACATATAGGTACACATCTCTCTCTACACACACACACACACACACACACATTTATGTGTGTGTATATTTGCATGTGTGTGTGTGAGCATGTGTTTACTTGGGTCTGTGTAACTTAAGATCAGCTACCACCTCTATTCCATGACTCACAAACCAATTACTGGTCACTAAATCCCATCGAGATCCCATCCTTCTGGTTTATCTCATGAAAAGAAGCATAAGCCCAACTCATCCCTAAAAAGACAGGATGGATGGTCGCATCTGGGTTTCTTTTGATCATGCTTCAGCTTGGTCAAGGATTGACTGGTCTGAACATCAACAACATGACTAAGCATTAACAAATGCACCCTTCCATTAAAAAAAGAAATAGTCATAGAGGTATACAAGAAGCTTTTATGATTGGTTAAAGAGGCAATATTGATGCAAAATTGATGTGGTTCATTAGGCTGCATTTGAAATATATAGATTCTAAAACCAATACAAAGACAGTATTACTCTTTAACTTGTTTTAGTCATTTGACTGCGGCCATGCTGGAGCACCGCCTTTAGTCGAGCAAATCGACCCCAGGACTTATTCTTTGGAAGCCTAGTACTTATTCTATCGTTCTCTTTGGCCGAACCGCTAAGTTACGGGGACGTAAACACACCAGCACCGGTTGTCAAGCAGTGATGGGAGGACAAACACAGACACAAAGACACACACACACACACA